>NC_085967.1:22097767-22402800 GCF_910591565.1 Cydia splendana | reverse complement strand
AGAAGTGACGGGTGACTGGATGGAGCGGATTAAGTGATAAGCGATAGCGATTTTTCACGAAATCCAAACAAGATAACGCTATGCAAACTCCAGGATCACCAAAAATGTAGCACGTAGATATTTTGTAAACGACAGTTCATCTTTTTGTATTTTTCTTTTTTGATTAATACCTTGTTTTTGCTTGTTGTTATGTTTGTGTTAAGGCGAAAACGGTTTTTGTTACGGGTTTCTAAAATACGAAGGAATTCACAAGAATAATTTGTTATTCTGAAATGAATTCAAGAGAATAATTGTTCTACCTGAAATTTAACAAGAATGTCCCATATCAGGAAAATGCTACAGACAGAAGCAGTAAATAGCAGCAGTCATAATATTCATTTAAACTGTCAACGATACAGCAACACTGATACTACTTCTCAAGACACATTCGTAACTGTTGTTGGGCTTGTATACCATAAAGTAGTATTAAGACACACACATAAAGCTAGAAATTCTTCATTCTACTATTCTACGCATAACACAAAACTACTCCAACTTTAAACCTAAGATGTTCTGTCACAACTCTCTTTGGGAGCGTTCTGTTCAAGACAACAGTTCGGTGTCACGCTGTCATGGCTGAGACGTCACTGACAGATTAGGAGTGCGGTGCAAGTCATAAGATATCAGGCATGGAGTCCGTCATTATTGTGTATTGTGTGTGAGCGAAACAGCGCTTTAATTGCACATACATAACTATGTTCCGCTAGTACACTACAGCGCCTGAGAATCCACATACAATGCTAAAACCGTCGTACAACCATGTTGCAGTGGCGGAAAAAAGACGATATCATTGTCGTTCTCCTTGATAAAATGAGTGACGGATTGCATGTTCTTTACTTGCGAGACAGCAAGGAAATTGACAGTGCCATTATTCCTATAACAGTAACGCTGCAGTCACAAGTTAAGTGTAAAAATACAATACAATACACATCTTCTTTATTGATTATTGAGTGGTAAGCTTAACTGTCATAAAACAAAACTCTCTGATAAAATTGATTTGATTGCGAGCTAAACTCGCGAGGCGGAACGTCAAGAAACGAACGTCTTTCCGCTGACATAGTGCATCAAGACAGTTCCCAGTAGCGCTGTCTTTGTCATAGCTGACAAGTGATTGGGGTGGGGTCCAAGTCACAAGAGATAACTGGAACGAGTAAAACATTTTGTTATTCATCTCATTTGACATATTTAACTACATATTTAGCAAGGTTGCAAAACACAATTGTGAGTTACCTATTACAAATTATTTATATATTTATGTTAGGGAGAACTAACAGCTTTAAAATTACAATAGACAACAAGGTTAAAACAGGAAGCCAATTACAGGAACTCACTGGTAGTAACAAAGTACTTTCTTTTTAAACTAATGCTAGCACTTACGCACACACACATGCGTACGAATAAGCATTATTCTACCAACAACCTACATTATATAATTTTACAGAAATAAATTTAGAATGGGCCAATGAGATGTAACGTAGTGCAACGTGCAATAGATCAAACGGTAAGACGCAAACATTCACACGGTCATTATATTTATTAATTGTATGTAAAACCAGTTGTACAAATCCTATAATCATCAAACACCATCTGAGATAATTTGTCCAAGTTAAATTTTTCTTTTGCCAATGTTGGGAGATTAACCAAGAGCTTATACGGTTTCACTGTAACCAAGGTAGGTAGAAGTCAATTATAATATAGGTAACTCTGACATTTCGATATATTTTGTGTCACAAACATCATCATCATCATTTCAGCCTATATACGTCCCACTGCTGGGCACAGGCCTCCTCTCATGCGCGAGAGGGCTTGGGCTATAGTCCCCACGCTAGCCACAAACATACATACATGAAATTATACCTTTGGTGGGCTATAAAACCATCAGAACCTCGCATTGGTATGCATCTAACCTAAAAACGCTATATAATAACGCTAATACTTGTCCCTCAAGCCACGAAAGCAAGACTAGAGTGAAATTTCCAGGCGCCGAGTAAACTTGGGGACGTGGGGGCGACAGCGGCGTCCCGATGCAAGTTGATAATGCACTGAGCTGACAACGCCAATGGCGTTTGTTATTGCTCATATTTTTGTTCATTAAATTTGGGTTTAAAAAAAAAACATTTATTTGTTCTTCTTTTCGTGTCAATGATTTCAGACTGTGCGGGATCAGAAGGTAGCGACATTTATCGCCCTGTCTGTGGCATCACGGAGGTCCTGCTGAGAGCAGGCATGTAGGCGCTGGACAAGACTCCAGGATGCTCCAAACTCAAACTCAAACATTTAGTTAGCAAATAGGCCACAAGAGTACTTTTTAATTTTTCTTCTTCTTCTCGTGTCGATGTTTTCAGACTGCGGGACCAAGGTAGCGATATTTATCACCCTGTCTGTCGCATCACGGAGGTCCAGCTCAGAGCAGGCATATGGACCTGACCTTCATCTATAAAAATTAGTTCTAATTTAAAACTTTATTAACAGTCGTCCTTTTTTATGACGACCGCGTATGCTAGCATTTTGTTCCTGATTTACCTATTCTCCTCTTTCTAAAAAGCGACAGTTTAAAATGTGAAAGCATAACAAGGTGTACTCGGAAGTGTGTATTTGGTTGTCTAAACTTTATTTTATATACATCTTGTGAAAACTGACCAGTCTGAATAAACTGAAAATATTTGAAAACACTACTACTAAGGCAGTACACAGACTTTAATTGTTGGTCTATCTAAGTTTCAAGCTAATTTGGCTGTTAATACTAACGGTATAAAATGTCATATGTAAATAAACCCTAAATTTGTCAACAATTAAAGTCCGTGACTGTACGTAAAAAAACATTTAAGAAACTAAAACATTTTATTAAATTCCATTCCCGACATCTTTCAGCACCAACATTTGCATAAACTCTGCCTTAATCCCTAAACATACCTATTTGTAGTTTCTTACGTTTTTAGTTAAAATTTGCACACCTCAAACAACAAAAACACAGACAACGAAAAAATTGGTACAAGATTTTCCGTTGCCAAAGTTAAGCGACGATATAAAAAAAAACTTCCCAAGTTCCAAAAACCCATCCCATTCTTTAACTGCAAACGTCTTGTCCAGTCAAACGTTCGACAAAGCAAATACGGTAATATGGCGCCCGGCATTGTAAAGCCGTCCGTCCACCGTTCTTCAGCCCCTGCACCCGTGACAGTCATTTAAGACAGTGACGTGCCCCCCCACACCACCTAGATGGATTGATATTACGGTGCACTGTAAGACGGTTGCATACGGGAACTGGAATTTAAAAATGCGACTTTATTTTTCTTTTTTAACGGTCAGCTGCAGAATTCGAATGTTTTCGTGCATTTCAGTAATTACTGTTACTGTTTTTGTAAACTACTGTGTTGTTGACATATGTAATTGTTACTTTGTGTGCTTGGCGTATTAAATGCAACTTTTCTTCAATGATCGGTGTCCACTGTAATGAAACAGACAATTTATATTTCATAAATATAATTGCCATAATTAGATTTCGCTTGTGTTGGTCAATTTGTGACAAAAGCTGAACTTACTGGCAGCTAGCCTATTTTTTTTACATACAGTCAATATAATATGCCAACTTCTTAAATAAATATAATGAACCAAATATTTTTTAGGGCTAAATATAAAAATCTCAATGCGTTTTTGACTTATATGTAAAACACAGCCATTGTGGCAGACATTGTCTCGCTCCTTAAAACAGCTTATATTCTTTCTAATACACTCAAAAGCCATTGATGTTATAATTTAAAAAGAAAGGGTTTAAAGATGCTAAGTTTTATAAGTTTAGCTAATTCTATGTATGAAAATATAACGATATTAGACATATAAAAAGCGACCTTAGACAAAATCGAGTTTTAAAAACTCCAAACTCAACAATGGCTGCAACTTTTTGCCAACGACCCAACTTCACTGTATATTATTCATTTAATATTATATTCCACAACCCTTCAAGCTGAAAACTACGTCGTTGGACGCAAACGAGACGGGCGTGATGGCGATCCGAGACAGTGACGTGACTACCCCCACCCCCACAGGGGGGACTGACCCCGGGGGGCGGATAATAAGGGGGCAATGCGGGATGGAAGTCTTCTTTCGTGGAAATGTGTTGCGTTAAAAGTGTGCACGTCAACGGAGGTAAATTAGTTTTTGAAGTGCAGTGTGCAGAAAAACTCGATAAGTAAAAGCTGTTTTAATTCCGTTACGTTAATTTTCTAGTTGATTATAATTTGAGTTTAACAGTTGTGTTAATTTTACTAAACATTACCTTTTGTTATATGTGCCGATGCAAAAGAAAAAGGATTTGGTGCAGTTTTATTCCAGAAGACTTTACTCTTTATTATAATTATTTGTAAGGTATTAAATTACTTAAACATAATATTCCCTTTATTACTATTTCTTATCATTTTTCATCTTTCTTTGCTTTTTATAAAAGCTAAAACACGAAAAACCTCGAAAAGAAAATCAACATTTCAGAACGCGGAACGTCACCGCGGACGCTGTCGTGTCATTTGCACAAAATTAAATACCCCTCAAAGACGAGACGTCAACTTTACCGGACCCCACCCTGGGCGGGGGGTGGTGGGGGTGTGCCAGATGGATTGATATTACTACACGAATGCAGGTGAACTGGAGCTGATCTTCGTACAATGCCCATTTGTAAGGCGGTGTCTTATGCTGCAATTTAGATAGCTTACGTGCTTATTTATGTGGTGTGCGGATTTCACTTAAAAGTGCTCGATAAAAGTATTTTTATTACTTTTAAGCTATTGATTTGGGTATCTGCAAGATTCAGGAACGCCTACATTATGACCATCAAAGTATATAATCAACTGCCTACTAATCTACGTAACTTGCCCTTGAATAAATTCAAAGCTCAGCTCCACCAATGGCTTACTTAGAGTATTTTACTCAATAAACGAGTTCTTTGCTTACAAAGAAGACTCTGTAATATATTAGTTAAGTTAGTTGCATGATAGATTTAGTCCTTTAATTTTAAGGTTTTTATTTGATATTCGCACGCCAGAAAAGGCGTAATATGTGGAACAATTTAGTACCTGCTTAAGACCTCTATGTAACCATATTACTGCGAATAAACCATTTGTACTTTTGTATTTGTATTCATGTCATGGAAGTTAAATGCTATATTTTAAGGTTTAAAATCAATATCTTTGGTAATAATAAAATAAGTTGTGCTTATACACTGCAGTGTCAGGTAACTAGGTAGACACTGTTGCTATACCTACTTGACTTTGACGGCCCGGCCTCCTAAGTCGGTAGTGACTAGTGGCCCTGCCTAGGAAGCAGGAGGTCCTGGGTTCCAATCCTGGCATGGGCATTTATCACAAATATTTGTTCCTGAGTTATGAATGTTTACTATGTTTATAATTATTTAGTTTTTTGTTAATTGTTAATCGCCTTGTTTTTACAAAACATACCTACCGTAGCAAAATTGTAAAGTTCCTTTACAATTTTGCTTTATTTATTTTTATTAATTTTAAACTGCAAAATCCCTAAATGCGGAACTGTCGTTTACAAAGTCATGTCATTTATGCCAATAAAAAGTTCTCTCCACAACGAAGAAAATGCATAGGTAAGTGAAAATCCGATTTAATTAAGTAATACCGAATCACCTCGTAGGCTCGTAATGAAAGATGAATGACGACCATTAATAAATCCTAACGAGACTTAAAAAAACTCGCATCCCTCTTACACCCCATAAAAACAGGACAAAGACACATGTCCTCCCTTATTATCTTCAATTAAGAGGTTCAGATAATGTACCGTGACATACGTTGGACGTGTCCAGAATTGTCAGACCTCTTTAGTAAGGAACGTCATGGTACAACGCTTCAAACATTTGTAGTTCGCTACACCGGCTCACTTTAGACTGGACACCTTGTTATGACAAACCTTTCTCTTCACCTGAAGCATATTACTGTGGACTTTATGCAGTGGTGTTAAGGGTGGTGGTAAAGGTACAGGTAAGGTGGTATGTCAGAATCTCGTGAGTGATGTACGAAGGACGGTGATAGATCGGGGGACGTTACATGTGATTAGTAGAACGTGGCTGTGATTCGTTAAATATGGGGTTTGGTGAAATGTCGGAGTGTTTTTGGCGGATGTTATTTTTATTGTGCTGAAAATAAATGTATATGCGGATCATGACTGTTTGAATAACGTCTAATAGAACAAAAAAAATATATCTATGATAGATATCGAATAGATTTGACAATTTTGATTTTTGCAATGATACGCATGTACCTACACCCAGCCGCAAAATTGCATTCATTCATTAAGTGTGTATGCAATTTTGCAGCTCGCTGTACATGGAGTAAATGTTAAGTGCTTAATATAACAATTGGCTGATTCTTTTCTTTTAAATATCAAATCGTTTGAAGGTTTGGTGTATGTTAAACGTAATTCGAACTTTTCAACAAGATTTCACCCAAAACTTTAGCCTTCTGTTAGAGTTAGACCAAGAAAAGTCTGCAGCGATTTCGATAGCCCACGCAATACAAGTGTTATTTATACGTCATATTTTCATAGAAGTTTGACGTTTACAAAAACACTTGCACTGCGTGGGCTATCAAAATCTCTGCAGACTTTTCTTGGTCTAACTCTAATTATATTTTGCTTGACATAAAGTCTAACGTTGCACAGACTTTTCAGCGACAAAGTGTACTATTGCCACTATAACATTTCCACATTTTCATAGAAATATGACGTTTATGGAGACATTTCTACAGTTAACTTCGACTGACTCTAGTCGCAATGCTTCCAAATAAAAATTGGAAAAATTCACTGTCTTGGGCGAGACTCAAACTCGCGACTCAAAACGAACGAGACTTAACGACGAATATTTCCACCATATCCTTACCAAATTATACCAAACCTTAATATATTATACATTTAGACTTTCCTCAAGAATCACTCTATTGATAGGTGAAATCGCAACGCAATCCGTTCAGTAGTTTTAGAGTTTATCGCGAACATACATACACACATAAAGACGCGGCGGGGAATTTATTTTATAGATAAGTTGTAGTGATATGCGCCTTAGGAGGGACCCTAGCGACATCTACCGTTACAATATCCCACTTATGACTGACTCCAGCCATTTAGCGAAATACCCTAATTTGTCACAGTGACCGCGACCAACACACAATCACGGCGAATAATGTCTCCTGATGGATACAGACGGACAGATGTTTGCCTTACTGTGATAACGCCAGACAATCGGTGATAATATATCTACGATGATATCTTATCTATTTGCAGGCAAGTTAATTATTGTATGATTGGAAATTATTTTGGATTAGAAATAATGCTTGCTTAAGAGTCACATAAACGCCGCCTCCATACAATTGAAGTTACAGAGGGTAACTTCGATTGTATCGATCGGAGCGTTATTTTAAAACAACGTTATGAAAAAACAATAGAAACTAGAGAAAGGTAGAAATTATAATCCAAAAAATAGAGCGAGAGAAAAATTTTCAGACAATATCTTTCGGTCCGATTCGAACTTTAAGATACGCCAAGTATTAAGTCTACTATAAAGAAAAACGTCACATTTGACACTGATCTAATCCATATCGTATACGTAATATTTGACGTATCTTAAAATTCGGTACAATACATACAATACAATACAAATATTCTTTATTGCACACCCCATTACAGAAAACAATACAAAGATTACAAAAAAGAGGTTCAACAACAGACGGTCTTATCGCTAAAAAGCGATCACTTCCATACAACCTTTAGGTAGCGGAAACTAATAAATTTATGTCATGTCAGTAGGTACAGTCACCAGCAATAATAAGTTACTAACATAGGGTTTGCAATCCAGATCCGAAATGTATGAAATTATCCGGATCTGGATCCGGGTCCACGGATCTTCCCATACATTTCAGATCCGTCGCGCAAACCCCACCAACGAAGGCCTCAAAAATATCTGACACGTTCTTATTTGTAGCACAATAAGAGCGCGTCACATATTTTTGCCTTCGTTGTGTAACATATTACTGCAGGTGAGTGTATTAACGGTTGCATGCCTTTACGGTAGTCGAATGCATTTTATCATCGTCGTCTTAACAATGATTTGTGTTGCATTACATTAATTTATAACATTTTTTGCATAATTTAACAATACGTAAACATTTATATTGATTAAAGTAACAATGGTGACGTTGAGGCATCGAGGCGAATAAAACATTACAGCTCAAGGAATTAGGGTTGTCACTAATAAACGATAATTTTAATTTGAGCCTTATTCACTGCGATATAATACTGTATTAATATAAGATTTGGTGGTATTGTTTAGAAATCATCATCATAGAACTTATTGATATAATTAAGATTAACAAAGACTGTTCTAACATCAAAAACAACTCTAAATCTTTCTTTGTGTTTTTTTTTATTTTTTTACTTGGAAATATAGAACTAAATATGTATACTAAAGCAAAAACAAAAGTCTTGTTCATCAATTTAAGCATCAAGCATTATCATGTGTGGCATAAAATAATGCCAATATCTAAAACCACCACCAATTCGAAAGAAAACATTGAAACTTACATTTTGACATCAAAACGATACCTAAAATATGTCAATCGCTCGTGCGTCTCGCTCGCACTAATGTATTTACAGGCATCAGGCAAGCGACTGACATATAGTTGTGCCCTTCTCGAAAACATTCTCCGTTTCTATGGGAAATATTCTCGAGCGGGAAAGTTTTCCATACCAAATGGAGAATGTTCTCGAGAACGAACGTCAGAACTCTAAACTGGTATAATTTAGACATTCTTTTAATGTCACAATGTAAGTTTAAATTTGGATTCCTATATCACAATAAAAACGTTATTTAATGTTCATGTAACAACCCTAACACAGCGTGACGGGAATGAGCAAGAGACAGCCGTCACCGTCACAGTGACGGATAAATGTCACCTCGGAGCGACGTCGCAATGACGAATAACTGTCACTGTCACCTCGACGACGAAATGATCTGATTAATGACTGGGAATGTCGGCGGAAATTATTAGGGAATGTGTTTTGTAGGTTTCGGGTTTCTTTGGTTGTGTTTTATTGTATTAATTTATAAGCTGCAGAACAATTAATCAAGGTTTTGTTGGTGAAATATTATGTGGACTTTTTGGTGTTTGGTGACATTCGGATGTCAACTATATAGCCACTGAGGATATATTAGCGTTTTTAGAGTGGCGGATTTGCCCTAAGGCCCAGTAGGCTCGGGCCTATTACGGCGACCAGATACTGGGGGCGCCAGTCTAATATAGAATATGATGGGTGCTGAGAAAGGGGCGGCTAGTATTTACTACAGGGCCTGGGGTCTAGGGCAGCCAAGAGTGCAAATGCGCCATTAAGGATGACTCACGTTAGACCGGGCCGTGTCCGGGCCGGAGCTTCCGGAGCTTATTTTTCTATGACATGACAGGTGATTACGTGATGCTTTAACTCCATAGAAAACTATGCGCCGGAAGCTCCGGCCCGGACACGGCTCGGTCTAACATGAGTCATCCTTTAAGTTTAAGGTGCATATATCATGATTCTAGTATTATATGCCAACTAGAATCCAACAAAATATCGTTAGGTATAAGTTTTCCGGTACAAACGTATTTTCTGTAGGATTTTTATGAAAATATATTTTTAGGTCGTTTAAAGTTTTCAATGAGTTTCATGAAACGTATGTACGAAATATTATGGAGGAAAACATAGTGGAAACTGGACTAATCCCAATAATATCTATTTTCCCCTTTGGGTTGGAAAGTACAGCGGCAGAACCTACGATAATAGGTACTCAAAATCACTTATCTTTAACATATTTCTTGCGTATAGGGTAATTGCGTCAGTTTACCGTCCAGTGCCAGTTTCCGTCCAATTGATGGATTAGCAAATCATACATTTCATTTTTAATTTGCTACTTGTGAAGTATATTTTTTATGTATATAGATAAATTGTTTAGATATTAAGGATTGCAATAAGTCCAAATTTGTGCAGCAATGAACGTTCGAAAGTCAAGTCAAGTCGTCAAGTGGACGAAAACTAGAGCCCGACGAAAACTAGCGCAATGGCCCTATATCATATATTTCAGATTATTTATTACTTCAAGCTTTTTTTCTCTGCTGTAAGTAAATAATTCGCGTGTTCACAAGTTAAGCTATTTAAGGGGCCCACTGATTAACAGTCCGCCGGACGGTATCGGCCTGTCAGTTAGAACAAAATTTTGACAGTTCCGAACAACTGACAGGCCGATACCGTCCGGCGGACTGTTAATCAGTGGGCCCCTTTACTCTTCAAAATTAGCTTTAAATACCCGCTTACGATTCCGTAAAGTAAAATTATAAAGAGCAGAGCACACATCAGCTCAAAGGCTGTCCGTTAAAGGGTGAAAAAACTCATGTGCAGTTTCTTTGCCGGCGCTTTGAGCGATTTTAATTCGCTTATTTCGCTCGGAAATTGGTAGTGTTGCTGAATTAAGGTTGGGAGTGGGATGGGGGAGGAAGCGATAGCGTTTGGTAGATAAACCAGTTTGCAGTACCGTCTTTACCATAAGGGCACACGGGGCCCGTGCCCAGGGCCCCCATCCTCAAGGGGCCCCGAAGGACAGACAGTAACAGTATATTTGATTACCCATAATAAATAGAAGATCATTGTAGAAAATGTTAATTTAATTAGCTTTCTTTACTTTCCAAAAGGGCCCCAAATTCGTATGTGCCTAAGGGCCCCAGCATAGTTTAAGACGGCCCTGCCAATTTGGCACTCACATATACGCTAACGTCTACGTAATTTACTTTCTATGCATCTCGCTCGTACCTATTTAAGGTTTGAAATACATGACCGGCTTAGTAACACACATGTTACATTAAAATACGTATTTCCATACCATTGAATACTTAAACATAAGTATTATCTGATTCTGTATGTAACTATGTCGACATCATACCAAACGCTTCCGCCTATGAACCCGCTATAACCCCCCACTGCGCGCGCACCCTAACGGCTGCACTCGTCAGCTCAATTGTAAAGGCGCGCCGCCGTTTACACTCTAAATAACGCTGCTTAACTTATTAGTAGCTAAGTCAATTGTGAATAAAGATTTACTATGGAGAATACTAGCTTTTAGTATAAAAACGCCTACTGACATTCTTTAAGAGTTTTAACATTTTGTGGTTATGATGAATATGCGGGACTTAAAGACTCAGAAGCTTTCAAAGCGCAGTCTCATAATAAAAATCGGACAAGCGCGAGTCGGACTCCCCCACCGAGGGTTCCGTACTTTTTATTATTTTTTTGTTATAGCGGCAACAGAAATACATCATCTGTGAAAATTTCAACCGTCTATTAGTTATCACGGTTCATGAGATACAGCCTGGTGACAGACAGACGGACAGATGGACAGCGGAGTCTTAGTAATAGGGTCCCGGTTTTACCCTTTGGGTACGGAACCCTAAAGTTCTACACATTTGGACTCAAAGTACCTACACTACTAATAATTTAATAATAGTCCCCACGCTGGCCCGGGATTGGGGACTTCACATAATAATTAGGGCTCCTGATATCCGTGCTACACGCCAACCCGTGCATCCGTGTTCTTAGCCCCGGTGGTGCTAAGCCTCCGAATTACACGAACCCGTCAAAATCCGTGCCCGTGTAGTGCGTCCGGATCCGGATTTGCGTTCGGCTCCGGATCTAGTTGTTGTTGTTCTGTTTTTTTTGTGTTTTGCTTGTTATTGGTAATGTATTATTGTTCGTTATAAACTTTCCATTCTTCGCTCTTATAAAGAACGCGTCCGATCGTCACTAATACGTCGAGAACGGGCCGGACCCTTGAATCCGTGGATCCGGACACACGGGTACACGGATCTTAATTACACGGATCCTAATTACCCGTTCCGAACGGGCCACAAATCCGGTTTCGTGTAGCACGAGAACGGGGCCCCGGCAACGGATACCCGAAACCCGGACCAGACCGCGAGCCCTAATAATAATACCTTTGAATTTCTTCGCAGACATATGCAGATTTCCTCACAATATTTTCCTTTATCGAAAAGCCACAAGAGTATCCAATAAGTTCCGTAATAAGTACTCATAAATATGAGTCAGGGATCGAACCTACAACCTCCATATTAAAAGTTGCACACGCTGTAAAGGGGCCCACTGATTAACAGTCCGTCGGACGGTATCGGCCTGTCAGTTGTTCGGAACTGTCAAAATTTTGTTCTAACTGACAGGCCGATACCGTCCGGCGGACTGTCAATCAGTGGGCCCCTAGAGTTCGTCCAAGCTAACTGTGCACCGACTTGAATATAACAAAGAGAATGAGTGTCATTGAAAGATCACATTATCGCAGATATTTGACATTAATGATGACATCACCACACTTTGTCATTGCAGAATTACCTTCGTCTGACTTAACCGCTATAAAACTTTAATTAATCTTCCTACGTAACACTTGCAGCCATCCAATTTTATAAAAAGTACCGTCGCGCTCAAAAGTGTCCGGTTCATTAGTCTGCTAATTGTACAGTCGCATCGACAAGTACTAACTCGGTTTCCTTGACGGC
Source organism: Cydia splendana (assembly GCF_910591565.1). Lineage (NCBI taxonomy): Eukaryota > Metazoa > Arthropoda > Insecta > Lepidoptera > Tortricidae > Cydia > Cydia splendana. Next base: position 22,390,168 of record NC_085967.1, on the reverse strand, counting down.
GCGCGTCTCATTCGGATCACGTACAAGGCTCCGGGTTCTAATTAAAAATCGAGCGATTTTTGTTGGCGAATGTACTTGCACAGAGTAAGGGGACAGATGAGGCAGTAATACATTAAGAGGGAAAAATATAGGATTAAACATTTCATATTAGTGTGAGATAAGAAGATTCTATAAATGCGAAAGTAACTCTGTCTGTGTGTCTGTATGTCTGTCAGTTACGTTTTCACGCTTAAAACATTAAACCGCTTGAGATGAGGTACGGAAGTAGTTTGAGGCTTGGGGAAGGAAGTAGGATATTTTTTATCAATCATTGCACGCACACGAAGTTGCGGGCTTCTGCTAGTAAATTTATAATGTGAGAAAAGCCCATAATCACAAGACACTGTATTCTTACAGCGATAAAAATGTTTTAGGACAGAGGCTACTAACATTAAATTTGTTGACTCTTTGACTTTATTATTATTTACAACGACGGGACTTAATCGCGTAAAATTAAGTTTAAAGAATAATTATGAGTAAAAATCGTGAAATTTTAAATCAGTGTTATATGACTTTGCTTTCAAATGTTTGTTGTTTGTTAAAAATAAGTATGGATGGTTGTTTTTTAACTCAAAAATTCGCGAAATTATTAGTTTGAGAAATTAAATTCGCCACAGATAGCTAGAATAAAAAATCCCAAATTGTGCACACATTTCACAAAGTGATACGTTTGTAAAGAACTCTGCACCTCGTAAATAATCGCTGGCTATCCCAATATACAGGAGTACAAAGTTATTTTACTTCTTACAACATTTCATCCAATGACGTATCTGCTTCCATCTGTGCCTCATCGATAATCGCGCCGGTGAGCTAATCAGGAAACGTACGGACAGACAAAATCAATTTACTTCTTATTAATGCCGGCTCTATTACGAGCGCGACTGTCCTTCGAGCTAAATGTGCGCGACTGTACGAGCTGATTTAGTTAGGGATGAAGTGATTTAAGGTTCTGATTTGTGATGTTCGTTTAGTTTTTTATTTCTTGTTTTCAATCGACTGCAAAAATATCTACACTGAGTCACATAAATCATTTTGACAATGTTCGAACTTGTCGGAGTAGAATTAATCATAATGAAAAAGTTTATGGATTTTTTATAATTATTTTTACCAGGTAGGTAATATGAAATTATCCGCAATGCGTAATACCAGCATTACCTGCAACAAATAAAAAAAAAACATTGTTAGTTGTGTAATAAGTTACATAATTATACATACATATATTTATATCTCAGAGACTAAGACATTTTTTTGATGTAGAATTTTATGGAAAACTTGATCATTTGGAAACCTTCCAGAAAATGTTATATTAAATTAGTATAAATATAAGAAAGATCGTGACTAAGAAAATATAACCAATTTTTTTTTATACCTACCTCGTCAGTGGCAAACAAGCATACGGCCTGTCCAATGTTAGGCAATCACAGTAGGCTATAGACGTCTGCCACTAATTCAGATTATTTCACTATCATGGATCTATTTATTTTTTATTTATTGCACAAAAGAAAACTTTAGTTAGTAGGGCGTACTTAAGGCTACAGACGTTTTCTGTCAGTCAATTTTAACGCGAAGCGTAACATTTTTTTATATTTAGGTACACAAAAAAAGTTCAACTAACTACATATTAACTTTTTAACTCGTATTCAAAAATACCAAACCCATAGAAAATTACGTTCGTCATTCGAGCACAACCATGTCTCACAAGGGACAACCATCAGAATAAAACATTTCCCCATTTCCAGAAAACTACAAAAGGCCATCGCCCCCCAGGTAAATAATACTTGTGTACTTCTTTACGATTCCTCCCAGCCTCCAGCTCATGCTTACAAACTGTCGTATTACCTTATCCTGGGCACAACAAAACAACCCCCACATCCATCCAGATTATCTTAAAAACAACCTTAATACAATGGAGTAAGAACTAGTCCAAACGCACGGTTTAAATATGCGCAATATCCGCAACTTTGCTACGGCTCTCATGCTATACGAGTTAAGGCTTTATGGTCTGGGGTAAAAGGTTTTGAGGAAGTGTACGTAGGTTGGTGTTGTAATGTCAATTCTAAGCTAATGAGAATGATAGGAGTGGTTTCTTTTGGGATGGGTTAGTTTAACATATATTATGTTAGTTTGCTTCTGGGTATTATTTGCATTACGTTAGAGTCCGTCTAAGCTAACTCTACACCAACTTGAATAGAAAAAAGTATTAAAAACGTCAATTTTTATAGAAATTTGTCACTAATGAAGACATCACCACACTTTGTCATTACAAATGCCTTCCAGAGTTATCTCTACACACGTGTGAAAGTTACTGAGCAATGGTGACTAATAAAGTAAACTTATTATAACTATAATTATCAAAAGTGGCCAAGCAAAATTGATTGAGGAAAATATAAAATGTGTCAATAAGTACGTCATGTTAGAAAAATACAGATTAGAACAAATAAAAAGAAAGATTATATGAAAACGACAACGGTTTTGACATTAAATCGGAAAAAGTGTCGTGTAAAAATGAGAGGTTAATACGTGATAGGTAGATAGTTGTAAGTCGTAGGTACATAACTTCAATATGTTTCTTCAAATTTGTTGTTATTACATTGCAACATAGCACATCCACTTTAAGCCATTTTATCTCTTTTTGAAAACAAATACAAGTATACACGAGTGTGGGACGTAACAAAGCAACATCAAGAAATTCCGAATCGATCCAAACAAGAATAGAACACACTTAATTCAAAACAAACCGCAAATACCTGAAGCCAGTATAGCCAACGTCTCAATACCCGTTAGCAGTCAATTTACGTTGTCCAACGACATTCTCAACTCCACAACATTTCTAAATATTGCCAATAGCCTCTGTTACATAGCAGTGCACTACAATAGTGGGGCCATTCTGCAGCGGAGTGCCGTGGACGCCCAATCGCGTTGAGTGAAAACTGCCATAACGCGCGTCGAATGGCCCGGCTTCATAGAGTAGAGTAGCGCAGAGATAACGGGTGACTTACGATTATTGTTTGAGTTGTTTTCGGAATGTATGGGTAATTGTTTGGAGCATTGTAGGTTATAATGCTGACATTATTTTTGATGCATCCCTATTAAATTTAAGGATATAGTCATATACACACATATATCCAAGAAACGATGTATTTAAACATCAAACAGTCTTTTTATGGATTATTCATGGATTTTAGACTTTATAACATCGATACGTGTTCATGTAAGATAACATGGTTGACAGTGGATCACTCTTGTTCAGTATGTCGTAAGAAATAATAGTTCTAATAAACTGAGTTAGGTTTTGATTCAACGTCAGTTAGGTTTCTCAGAAAGTAGAATATGATTTCGTAATCTCACAGTGTAACATCACGATTAATTTAAAGGTATCACACCATCAGTCCATTTTAAAGTCGCTATTCCGTTATCGGTCGATAAATTATTAGTATATCGCACGAGCAATCGCCTGAGTGGCACCCACCATAAAGGAAAGGCGGGGTAATGGCTAGGTGCGACATTAGAATACACCCCTGCAGTACTAGAAATGCTACTGAGCATATATTGTGTTTAAAATCTGAGAATCGGACACACATTTGAATCTGTATGTGTTTTCTGCGTTTGAATATTGTGTCGTAATGGCACATTTTTAAATGTCAGTTGAGTTATTTCACCCCTAGAATATTTTTACGTGGATGTGTGTCCATAATCATTTTTATTTTGAAGATTTTAAGAAATTGCGAGCTACTATATTTGTGACATCACTCGATAGTCCAAAGACATATATGTAATATATAATATATTATAACAGTTAATCATAAACTCGCCACGTATCAGTATACACTTGTATATATGCATTAGGTATATTTTATATTTGTGTTTTTTTATTACACGTAAAAATGTTGTAGGTACTTTATAATCACAATTTCCTAAGTATTTGAGTAAAATTACGTCTTTGATTGAACAATATACTTTTCACCTCAGCAGCTCGAACAAGGGTACTTTGCTTCTTAAAAACAGTGAGCAAAATGCGATTTTGCTCACTAAGTCATTTTGTCTCACTCAGTGAGCAAAATCGCATTTTGCTCACTGAGTGAGACAAAATGTCATTCAAGTGATCCTTATAGTCAAATGTCATTTCAAAATGCGGGGTCTAATACAAGTTCGATATACTTGGGTTCTATTATCTCTGTCCCTCTAGGTATGTTCTCACTGCTTAGGGTGAAAAATTTTGTGTACTACACGAGATCAAAGTTATTTACATCTCGTGCGCTTTTGAATCCCTTACTACGCTCAAGATTCTAAATTAGATTCACGAGCGTAGCGAGTATTATAGAAGTAGGGTATTATAATCTTTCGCTTGCACGGGACTCAAAATAAGCACTCGAAGAAATATCAAACTTTGATCTCTTGTTGTACAAATAACTATTTCGCCTTCACAAAATAAATTACTTAGTAAGGCTTTGGATTTAGGTACCATGAAGCCTGTATATTAGTTTCCTACTCTATGCCATGACCTAGTTTTGGCCTGAATAAAAGTTAAGCTTTATAACCTCACTTATACGTACAGGAAATTCAAATTAGAACCCAAATTGCGTATGACTCATAACAAAGAACATTAGCAATAATAAAGCGAATATCGTAACAATTATCATTTCTACGATGAGTTTGAGTTTTCTGGTGTTGTTTGCAAAGGAATTTGAACTTTAAGACATGTTGATAAGGACAATAATTGTGTGTGCAGAGAATTATTATAGGTCTATGGTGTTTGGTGTTAGTAACAGCGGTTGTAAACCTTTGTAATATATTTTTTTTTAACTTATTTTATATTTAAGGAAAAATAATCAAATCCTTTCTAACAAGAGCGCATTCAGTGTAATCGAACCAACAATACCAACATATACCTACCATAAAGGTTACATTTCGGTTATGAAAGCATTTCTATACAACATTGCAACAGCAGGAACCAGACGATTTCACTGTCAATCTACTTGATAAAATGTGTATTGAATCATTCAATTTCGATAGCAATTCGGCAAAGACATTATCGAGTAAATTTTACAGTGACGTGACATCCCCCGTTTCCCAAGATGACATGACGTCACACTATCTAGCAGTCGACAGCGTGCTGAGTTGACTGTCTCGTTCCACGGCCATATAGACAAAGCCATGAATACCACGACTACAATGGCCATTTCTCTTTTTCGTCCAGGAGACATGACCAAGCCTAAAATAAAATCAAGTTAAGAATGAAGCTTCATCATTTCCCTCAAAAAAATATATTACTAATAAAAAAAAATCTGTTTATTAAAAAAAAACAGCAATTTTGCAAAATTATCTACTAATCTTAAATCAAGAAGCTTTTTTGAGTTAAAGGAGTGTAAGTAGTCGTATAGAATTAGATATACAATACTTATACAGATTATTCTCTCATTTTAAGCATGTGTTTCAAGGGTGATGAATCTACTTTTTCTTGTCACTAGTTGCCATGGTTACGGTCTCCTGAGTCACTCTTAAAATACTAGTTTTTTAGTATTTAAATGAAAATCACATAATGGGACATCTACTAAGCACGTTTGTAGAACATGGTACAGCAGTTCTTCTAACAAACTATGCTACTATTGTCTCCTGACTGATGGGACAGAATAACAACAAGAAATAGTTGATCGACACTCGAAAAACAATCCACAAGGATTTTACATACTTTTTCGCCAATTTTTTGCCACATCCTTGTTCCCAAGCATGACATGAAGCGTACAAAACAAAAGCTAGCGACACCTAGACAATGAGTACCAAGAATATTTCGATGGACCATCTCACCCTTATGGCCATTGGAATTACGCTAAGTGCAGTTGCCATCAGATATATCTGAGCGGCCAAGGTGTTCTATATCTAAACACGCACTCTAACGCCTTGACAATAGAGGCGTGTTCAGATATTTGTGACACCTTGGCCGCTCCGATATATCTAATGGTGACTACAATGCCAACTCTTGACCACTTCTCAAATCTTACACCCATTCCCATGCAAACGACTCTACAATAAACCCTCATTGATGAATATCTTAATAGTCGCCACCGGTACTAGATGCACGATACAGCTTGTATTGAATTTGTATGGGAGTTAAACATGCGATTTGTATGGCAGTCATTAGCTCGGGACACGGTTTAAGCGAAAAGTTTGTGTCACGCGAATGTGATTGGGTATTTTAGTTGTTAAAGTTGGAATAGGCGTTTACAGGATACTGAGCAGAGGTTGGGAACCTTTTCTTTAGGAGTGCTTTTTATTTTATTGTTAGGAATATTATGATTAAGAATAATTATTCTTTATTATTTATTTCATTGTAGTCATTACAAGCATAAGTATATTCATGAGTCACAGATACATACTTGAAATAAATGAATAATTTAAATTTTTAATTTAATATAACGGTAATTATTTGCAATGGAGGAACTCTGTCGTTCAAAAATAATTATTAGTACACATTTAACAAATATGGAGGGACCATACTTAGTAAGATAACTCAAAATCAACTCAATATAATATTATAATCCAGAAATCCGAATTCATGTAAACATGTCAATATTAACAAGCAGGAAACAGACGTATTCCGATCATTTCATCCATAACAGCAGTAACAGGCCCTTAGTTCACTAATTAGTGAAATACCGGCGCCTACGCACCGAAGAAATGGCGTTAGACACACAATGGGTACTATGTTACCGGATCGAATACGCTAACGGAATAGGAGGCAAATTCTGATCTAACAATCTGCTTAGATTTTGTTTTTGATACGACCTTGACAATTGATCACGCTGCGCTGATTGGTCCCCGCGAATCATAGTCGTGTCATTAAGCATCAATCAATCGCATTTATTTACCCCCCGGGTCCTCGCGCCCCGCCGGGATTGACGCCAGGATGATGATGGGGAATCGCATTTATTTATGTGCGAAAGATCCACTGTGAGTCGTATCATAAAAAGATTAAAACTAGGTATAACAACTTATAAAATTAGGATCGGCCTCTAGGCCAGTTTCTGCCATTTATAAAATTCACGATAAGCGAATCTATCAGTTGTATAGGTACCTACTATAAGTAAAAAGTTGGATCAGTGAAAGTTTTAGGAACCTAATTTCTGAACGCTGTCAGTTCGGTCATAATTTTTTTTGTGCCACTTGCCACTTTGTACCTTGTCACAGTGAAAATAAATATGATATCGCTTCCGCCAATATGATATTACTTCATGATTAGGGCCAATGTTTTAATGCACAAGTTACAAGTGATAATATAAATACTTAAGTACATCCAACTAGTTTAAAACCCATCTGGACAGTTTTAACTTCCAATCCTTAATCGCTAAAATTCAATTGCATTCGCATTCCGTAATGCAAGTGCCAAAGGTTTCGAAGGCGCGACCGCTTCATGACAATTTCACCAAAAGTCTTATATCATTATGAATGCCATAGTGACATCAGACCTTTCGACATTAAACGCGAGTGTTACAAAAAGGTCGTATCCATCTATGTATTTCATATTAAGATAAGTCCTTTTGGAATTAGAGCTGTATAGTTGACCTGCGCTCTCACGGCGCGACGACAGGTTTTCGTATGCACTTGTCGGTCAAAACGGCGGATTTTAATGGGAAAGTCTTGGCATTTATGTCATTTTGGTCATACATAGGTTTGATAAGGTTTATTTGCATCAGTGTTTATGTTTAACAGGTTAAATCATTCGATTATCTTTCAATCACTACCTCCTATAATCCTATATTATTTTGAGTAGGTAGCTACATATGGTTAGATTAGAAATACTTTAAAGTGAAGTATCTTTAAATTCTCACTAGATGGCTAATCAACTATTTTTTACAATCCTAAAAATAGATAAAAACCCGTTTATTTTCATATGATACATTCGTGAAAAGAGACGTAACAATAACATCTACACTGGCTTCATTAGTTTTATGAATAAAGGGTTAGGTAATCTAAGAAAAAATGTTTAAAGCAGGAAACTGCCGAAAATGCAAAGAGAGGAAAATGTTATATTATTTGAACCATCTTTGGTCAATACCCATGAATCAAGCAAGCCATTAAACCATCCCACAAACTTCGACGTCGAACCTAATTTTAATAGAACTGATATTGATCACCTCAAAATCAAAACTGGCAATAAATTACCAAAGACAAAACACGGAATGGAAGAATTCTCATTATAATCAAACCATCAATAGCTAATAGAAAAATCTCCGCCTACAGTCCCATTAAACTTTGATTTACAGTCGATCGTTGAAGCCTTGCTTTAAATTACAAAATATTATTTATGTAATGTATGGGGTTCGCTAAAGATTTATTGGTAGACAGTGACCCCACCTGGTTTTGGTGTTCATTCATTTGGTATATCATGGGTATTTATGTGCCTATTGAATGTTGCGATATTTAGGTTTTCGTGTTGGTATTCATTGCTTAAGATATTGTAGATACTTAAAGTGAGAAACTCTACAGTAATCTAAATATGGTATAGGAACAAATTTGAAGTCAGGCTTATGTTTTTCACTATTCTCCATACCTATATTTTAAATTTCATTATCAATCACTTTGTCCAAGGCAATGAATAATTTATTTATTTATTTTATTTACACATGCAATATAATCTTACAGATATGCATCAGCATTTTATATAACTTGAATACCTTTGTCTTTGCTACATTTATTATACAAACCAGCATTTAGATTGGATTTTCTTTCATAAACTTCCCCTTCAGCAGCTTTTACTAATCTTTTGCATACGAATAAGATTCCAACTTCTAAATCCCAATCCACATTCTAAGTCCACAATCACATTTTCTAAGCAGCTCGTATCGTAAATCTGGCCAGGGGCGCGCGTCGATCTAGCGTAACTCAGGGAATATCTGATCGCAGTGGCAGAACTGGCAGATTGCAGATAGCTAGATTATAGGGGAAGGCTGAGTGATTTGGAAAATCTAGTTCTTGGTTAGGCTTTGCAATACTGGTACTTAACACGCTTTCTTTTTAATCTAGTGAGAACAAAGATCTTGGGCGAAAATGCTGTCGTATGTCCGGCAGTCCTGTTATCTTCTCTACGGGTTGCATTTCGCAAACGATTCTCGTACTTAAACGTCTCATTAGTATGATTGTATACATTTGTTCCTTACTGAAAAGTTCCCATGCATGCAGATTAAGGGAACGCGTATAGATAACAATATATAAATAGACTTATAAATACATCGGATATGATGTGTTAGAATTGTTGTTCTACACAAAGCATTTGACACATAAACTATGTACATAGTTATACGATATCATTTCATCAAAGGCGGCAACATAGACAGTTAAATAGATAAGTGCTTGGGTTTAGATTCGAGGTAGTACTTATTAAAACAAAGTTCTTATATACATCTTTTTTATACTTCATTAGGTTGGAAAGCTTTGGAGTTCCACTAGGTAAAAGTTTATGTCCTAAATAGTCCTAATATATATTTATTAATAAAAATTGATCAAGTAATGCTGTAAACAAATACATATTTATTAGCAATCAAAGTGAGTTATGGAAACATAATCTTTTTATAGCATTTTGAATCACAAACAAAGGAAATAAAACAGAGACTAATGAAGACAGAGATTTAGATTCCAGAATCGTAGACAAAATAATCGATATAATTAACGATGACCGAATAAAAGTTATTATAATAGGTACCGATACGTTTTATTCCAATATCAACATGGATCCGAGAGTTCAGATCACAAATCACCAGGCTTTTCCGTGTGGAACACGCATACCGATAATAGGAGTCGTCAACTATTGGTTGATATAATTAAAATAATCATCATAAGTTATTTAAGAAACTTGGTAGGAAGGGAATAGAGCAAAGAAGATATGGTCATGAATAATTCAAGTTTTGTTTATCTATTGGTTAGGTATGTTGAAATTTGTTAAATCCCTTTAAGTAAAGAACTATATGTGCTTAAAAGGCTTAGTCCTAGTAACTCAAAATAACTAGCAATGGTTTGGAACATACATTTTACATACGTGTAGAATATTGCTAATCTAAGATAAGCATAGTTTTTTAACAATTCGGCTTTTGTATTTACAAACAATTAGGGTCTTCTTATTGCCAGTATCTCAATGATTTCCTTGCATTAAAAACGTTATTTAACCCTAGGATAATACTAGTAGTAAAATTAAAAAGTAATAGCTAATGTTAAAAACTTAAATATATTTACATAATTAGTGTCATCAGGTTGCACACCCCTGGCCGAGATCAAGATGTGTGCGTTACCGCGCTCGCGCAGCAGCCGACAGATTTATGTGGGACGGAGGCGGTCACGCGCAGCTGAGGGAGGCATGTGAACAGACTTGATGGGAGTGAATAGGGAAAGAAAACCCAGGAATGTACCTTGCGGGACTCTGTAAGAAAAATGTTAATAATTGTCTCATAGTTGTTGATAATGAAGTGCAATATGAACGCTTGACTTCGTTAATGATTCCTTATCACTAATTCTTAAGTACAGATGAACAGTAAACTTAGCTGTTGAGGTAGGGAAAGAAAATAGGATCTAGGAGTTTACCTTGTGGCACTCCAAATATATTAAATATGTATATGAAACTACTGTTATCTATTACTCTATTAAAAGGAGCATTAGTAAGTCACTTATTAGGACTTAGCGACACGACTTCAGTTCTAGACAATTTGAGCTAGGCATACTCGAACATGAGTGTGATAACCGCGTACTTCAAAGGCGGGTGCGATGTGTTTATGATTACAAGCCTTATTAAGTTAGCCCTTTTCTTGCGATTAGCACAAGTCAGATATTGTCATGAGTTGATGTAATCTAATTACAATTTATTACATACATATATGATTATCGGTGGGTGAAGACATTGTGGGTCATGTTGTTGGATGTATTTGTTTACTAATAACGTTAGATGTTTAATCGGTAAATGATAACCTGAGTTTGGTTCAACTAGCAAACATTTTTAAAAGATATTTTTTGGAATTTAACCTAACTTTGCGCCAGCAAAGTGTGGAAATATCACGTCAAATGTATTATATATTTATAGGAATTTAAAGTTTATGGTGCCGCTCCCAGACTCTGTCGCAATTCGGTAATTATAAATTTAATTACAGCTCAATCAAAGTTCTGTTTACAATTTTTAATTATTATGTGACTAGACACAAGAAATTAAAGTTTGAGAATTAATATTAAAAAAAACGAGAGGTTTAAATGAGGAAAAAACCGATATAATTACAAACAATAAAAAAACACGGTTGACGATAAGACATAAGATCTATAATGATAAAGACAAGTATGCAAACAAAAATACATAATTTACCACAATTACTTCCAATTTAAACAAACAACTGTCAACCCTTCCACTGCCACTAACTCACACCTAACAAGATACGCGAAATGTATGCGGCAGCTGACAAGCGGACAGTAAATTGTGTGTGAGAGCCATACATGACTGTCACTGTATCTCCAAGTCATATTGCACTTTATTATAGCCTTGCAGTGCTGATGTATTCTGATAGAGTTAAGGAGGTGTGAGGCTCTGCTACAGATAATGAGATTTGTGGCATGCTACAGTATGTCATTACAGGTTTATCAAATTTATTGAAATTAGATTGTTCTTGTCTGTTATTACTTTATTTGTGGTAGAAAGAGTCATTTAATAGGAAATTTACGTTGTTTAAATAGTAAGGTGTGTTTTAGATCCGATTCCTTTTAAGGTTATTAATATGAAAGTACAAATGAGTCTCAGGAGTAAGTATTTATCTGATTGCAGGTCAACTTTACTATAGTTGTAATTTTAATCATTTTCAATTTAAACTTAATCTAATATTTTAAAAAAGATTTTGTTGTTGTCTTTTATTGTTCTTTTGTTTTCTAATGTTTGAAGTTTCTTTGCTGAAGAAGATAAAGAAATCTTCATATTAACCCTAGCAGATGCTGATTTGAAAAACCGAATTCAATGTTTTTAATTATTTCTTACAGCCAACAACAGCCATAAACACTGAAAAAAAGGCATATCTTTTGTACAGGTCAATCACCAATAAATAATAGAGAATTATTTAAAATAGCAACGGTGTCTTGTCGCATGCCACATGATGTCTCAGAGTATAACTCCTACATACAGTGAAATTTATCTAGAAAGGGCTAGAAAATCTCCGAGCAATCGTTTGAGATAGCCAACAACTCCATGAAAGGCATATTTTAGTACGAAACCCACAGCAGTTACAACCTTTTGTAAATAAGTAATCGCAATAGGTTTATAATTCACACCCGTTGAAATGTGGCCGTTATTTCACTGGAAATGGCTTATTTGGAATGAAATCTATAGCTGTTTGAATATCAATATAATTAATTGACACGGTTGGATTTGACCCAAGATTAAAACGGTGAATTCGTCGAAATTCGCATTCTTTAAATGGCTTGCAGAAATATCTATGTTGTCAAGCGTCAACGTTTGACAAACACTGATTTCCAGAATTAGATACCTACTTAGAGCAATTTGAATTTTACAGACTTTCCTTAGATATCACGGGCCTATAAATCCCGGTCTTTTGATAGGCTTGCGTGGGGATATAGATCCAACACGTAGAGGCCCTTTGGAGAGCTTTAATGTCATGTAGAACGCCTGCTGGAACCCGTTCACAGGCGCAACAATAGACACCCATGAACCGGTCTCAGCAGGCATTGGGACTATTGTAGAAAAAGTGAACAGTAGACCGGTCTATGGATTGATGTTTGGGTGGACAATGAGATTGGGCTATTGTAAAAGAGGTTACAGACTTTTATTATTAAGTTACATACTATTAAATTGATGATTCTACCAGTTATTATACCTACTCAAAATCTAGCTAAGTCCTTAGCCAAATTGCCTAAATTGCAAAATATTTTTTCAAGTTGCTGTTTTTATTTTTTCTTTTCAGTTCTCATTATTACTACCGTCACTTTTTTTTATCTCAGTAGAGCGCTGTTTCCTCAAATATCAACACACATTATGCGTATTCGTTTGTCTATATAATTTCATATCGTAGCAGTTGCACAGATCGTATCGATACTGAAATCACCAACTAATCTGCACAACACTTTCATCGACCCTATTCCAATAACATACGACATATTATCGATCACCCATTCCAAAATGTCATCGCATGTCAACTATCTACATATCGTCATGTGACCAGTATTGTCTGAGCTCTCCTTCCTAAATAAGTTTAGGCAATCGAGGTTCATGCATATACTGGTCTATAAGGAAATGGCAGTGAAGTTTATGATGTTTTCACTGCAATGAGAAAGCCGACGAGAAATGGAAACCATATTAATACATTCAGAAATAGCTAATGACCACTTAGTGGAGATTTATGAGATGGTCATGCGAATGAGGTGTCAATCGTTAAGTCTAGACAGACGTATAAGGCTGGAGGATATCTAGTATTTAGGCTTTGAACTAGTTTTGACACGACTTCAACGATCGTCTTGCTGATTGGCGCGCATCTCACGACTTTCATTTCATCGCATGTATCAATCAGCGATAGGTCGTATCATAATAAGATCAAAATAACTAATTTTTAAATCTGAATAGGGCTCGAGGTTCTAGGTTCTTGGTGTGGTGGAGTGCACTTTTCTATTTAGAAATTAGTCAAAAAGAAAATCAGTGGCGACTACTATTTAATATTTTTTTGTTATGGAACAAGAAATAATTTTATACAACTAGGTTCGAACCGTGGATATGGAGATGGAGATCCCTGGGAGAAGCTTTTCTCTTGATCAACGCATATTATTATATTTTATACTAGACTGGTATTAGCAATGCAATTGTAAATTTTTGGGTGCCAATATTTTCACAAAAATTATGTGTCCTGTGCTGAGCAATCGTTCGAATGTACGAAATGAGATACAGCCTGGTGATAGTCAGACTAGCGTACATTGGAGTCTTAGTAATAGGGTCCCGTTTGTACCGTTTGGGTACGGAACCCTAAAAACTATATTTTGTCAAAGTACATGATTAAAAGTCACACGTCACCAACAATTTTATCGCAGCTCGTCGGTTTTTTTAGTAATAACGAAATTAACATCCAATCAAGATATATCAAGCGATTTTAATGACAACAGTTATATTATTCTGTAAGTATCTGATTTGTACCCAATTTCCCACAAACATTACGAGTAAAATTATATCTGTAAACAATACCCTAGTATTTTATATAGATACATAGTCAATAACGCATGACGCGTCAATAATCATCGTGCACGCAACCGTAAATCCAGATATTGACAACGCACAAATCATTCAATCTCGCATCAGCGTAAATATATCATCATGATTAATGCAAGTTTGAGAATAAGTGCCCTCCGGCGATTGGTCGCTGTTAAACGAACAATTTCGAATGCCGCGCGCCGATTGGTGCAGCCGCCGTTCGTTTTTTAATGTGACGGTGATGGATTCGACCCTTCGACGCGTGCGCATCCATTGTTGTCGTAATTATATGTATGTATGTGATTTACATTAGTATGTTGTAATTGGTGGAGATGGTGGGATAAAAAGTGGGTCTTTTGTTAGTTTATACATTAGTCGATCTTACGATTTAACCCACGTACTTTTAGTCACTTGACGCTCGAAGTTTAAGTACCTAAGTTGGTTAAAAGTAAAAACTAGCCATTCTAGCCAAGTCATCTTAATTTTTCGCCAGTTCATAATTCATCTAAAATTTCTTGATTTATTATCATATTTCTATTTACAGTCAAAACCGTTTATAACGACATCGAAGGGACTACTCATATTTGGTCGTAAAAACCGATAGTCGTAACAGCCGATGACGTACCTAATACTTATTATTACCTAAATGTGTGATTAATATACTCATCTATAAAATAAAACTAAATTTTATTTATTTCACATGAAAATTATAATAAAAAGACATTACGTACATATAATTCTCATTTTTCTACATTAACAAAATCTGTTATTTTAGTTTGTTTGAAACACTTCTGTAGTACGTACGCACTTTGTAGTTCACGCTGAATTTTAATTAAAGTATTGTCATAATTTCCCTGCATGTGAAACTGTTCATTAAAAAGAACAATTTTTCGTAATACATTGACAGCATTGAGACCATCATTCAAAGTTGGCACTGTAAATTGTTCTTCAGTCTCTTCCTGTTCGTCATTTTCCTCTTGAACTTCTTGTACAATATCTTCTTCCGTAGCTGGTGCACAAATTGCGATAGAGTTATCCACATCAATAAACTCCTCTGCTTCAGTAGTAGATAAAGCAGGTCTTAAATTTTGGGCTAATTGAGCCAAAGAAATATTGTCCTCTTCATCATCATCGGTCACATCATCTGAGGATATTGTCAAGAGGTGTTTGAAACCTGCATGTCTAAAGCAGTTCGCGATAGTTTTTGGTGAAACTTTTTCCCATGCTTCTGATATCATCAAGATGGCATCAAGAACCGTAAAGCTTTTCTGGTCGTTACGGTCAAGGTTTTGAATTAACTTTAACACTTGCTCTCTTCTATAAGGAGATTTTAAACATCTTATTACACCTTGGTCCATTGGTTGCAGTACAGATGTAACATTTGGTGGTAAAAACACAAGTTTAATGCACTTCAAATTAGTAACAGCCGGATGAGCAGGACAGTTATCAACTAAAAGTAGAATTTTCTTATTGTGTGCTTTTAATTCAGCGTCCCAGTTTCGCAACCATCTTTCAAAAATTTCCGATGTCATCCATGATTTCATATTGTTTTCATACGTTACCGGCAGTGAGCGTATGTTTTTAAAACATCTTGGTTTCTTAGATTTGCCTATAACTAAAAGCTTCCTTTTACAGGATCCTGTCATATTTGCTGCAACCATGATCGTCAGTCTCGTCTTAGATAATTTTCCGCCAGAACAATTCTCTCCTTTGAACTTTAAAGTCCTGTCTGGTGTCATATTATAAAAAAGTCCGGTTTCGTCAGCGTTAAAGATGTCATCTGGTCCGTAGTCTTCGTATAACGCAGGCCACTTTTGCGACATCCATTCTTCTACTACACCACTATCAACACTGGCAGCTTCACCACTCATTTTCCCGCCGACGATACCGTGCCTAGCTCGGAAACGTTGAATCCAACTGGACGAGCAAACGAAATTTTCACCAAAACGCTGAGCAAAATCGTTTGCTTTTTGTTGAAGAATTGGTCCATTTATTGGCACATTATTTGTCCTTTGATATTTAAACCACTTTAGCAAAGCTTCCTCAATCTTCGTATGCTTCGTTGTTCTTGCTCGTTTCATTTTCAATAAATTGTTCTCAAAAAGTGTTTGAATTTTTTCTCTCTCTTTCCAAATGGTTGAAATTGTCGAGTGTGATACACCATATTCCGCGGCCAAGTCTTTGTTTGGAATTCCACTCTCAAGCTTTGATATAATACGCGATTTTTCTTCTATAGTAATTTGTTTTCTTTTTCTTTGCGACATGTTAAAAGTTTCACGAATAACTCAACAATATGTTTAGGTGCGTCTGTCTTGTGTTCGGATAAGTAACAAACTGACTGAAAAGAAATGAGAAAGCGGGCTTTGGGTTTCGATTATACTGCATACACGTGTACCGATTTTGTTTCTGAGAAATACAATAGACACTAAACTCGAGTTGTTTTTGTTTACTTTTGCGATCTTAATGACTTTAGTGTGCCAGATGTGGGAAGGGGATGCTGCCCTCACCTATTCAAATGTTTAAAATACGGCTGGTCGTTCTAACAGATATAATTCTCCGAAAATATCAGTTAAATGTAGTCGCTTAAAGAGATATGTTGTAATAAGCGATGTCGTAAAAAGCGGTGTTTTTTATAAGGCCGTCTAATAGAATTCAGCCGGGACCTTTGATTTTGGTCAATATAACCGGTATGTTGTTCTAAACGATGTCGTCGTAAACGGTTTTGACTGTATTTATTATAATATTTATTTATTTCTTAATACCATAAATCATATTAGACTAACTGCCCGATTCGAACTTTAAGATACGTCAACTAATAGATCTAGAAACGATATGGATTAGATGTGTCAGTGTCAAATGTGACGTTTCTTCAAACAAAAACGTCAGTTTTGACACTGACACATCTAATCCATATCGTTTCTAGATCTATTAACTGACGTATCTTAAAGTTCGAATCGGGCCGTAAGATAAGTATGCAGCGAAACATCAAACTTGTATGAAATTATGACGTATACCAAATAGATATGAGCGCCGATAGGCATTTAGCCGGCGGCGGCGCGCCGGTCAAAATCGGTCGGCGGCGGCGGCGAATCGGCGGCGTGGCCTTGAAACACCTTTGATTAATGAAAAACTAATTCAAACTAAAATTTTACCGAAAAAACATGGTTTTGCTGTAAGAAAGCTATAAAATAAGTGAATTTTTCAATTACAAGCAAAATTGATTGAATAAAGGTACGAAAATAGTTTTATATAGCATAAACGGTATCGCGCCGATCGCGCGGCAACAGTGGCGGTCTTAATCTTGGCAAGGCCCTGGCCGGAAGATCTTTGCGAAGCCCTTATCTTTTGTGCTAAGTAAAAAGTAGCGGATTGACTGTATCAGGGGAACGTCTGGTCGACATTCCAAAGAGCCGAAGTGAGGAAAATTCAAGCTCCGTCATTAGCCAATATCGACCCAACAAACCGATTTATGTCAAAAAGTGAGGCCCAAGGCCGAGCTCCAACTAAAACCGTAGACCTGATTCCGACGCCTTCCCATGTGAGGCCAGAGGCTGAGCTGCAGGTAAGCATACAGCTTAGAATCGAACGCCAAATATGAGCTTGGCTGACGCCCGAATGCCCGGAGCGCCTTTTACGGTGCGCTTCTATGTGAGGCCGAAGGCCAAGCTGCAAGAGAGCAGAGCTTGGAATTGAACTATTGGTCCAGTGTAAGCAATTCCGAACCGATAAAGACCGAGGCCATAGTGTTAAAGACCTGGAGCTTTTCTGCAGGTGCATTCGTGTGAGACCAAAGGCCGTGCTGCAGTGAAGCTAAGATCGGAGAAGAACCAATGACCAGGCATTTTAAAAGCGAGCCCGAAAGTTAAGCTCCAAACAGGGCCGAAAACTTACGAGGTTCCGATAGCGTCTTCTATGCGAGCGATGCGAGGCCAAAGATTGGGCTGTAAGAGAGCAAATTTTGAAATTTAAACAATGGCCAAGCTTAAATGAGTAATTTCCGATGCCCTTCCGTGCGAAGCCAATGGCCGAACCTTTGGGCGTGAAAAGGCTTAATATCTGAAATTAACCCTTTTACACCTTTTAAAGACATTCAAACCATGCTTACAATGATTAAATTCGCGGTGAATGACGGATGAGCTAGCCAGCTGACAAAATTAGTAATTTCGTTGCCCTAACACTAGCAGCGCGGTTACCAAATAGAAAAGTTTGAATTTACCATCAATATTTTTGAATTATATGGACCTAAAATACCTTTTGAATGTCTATAAGCTATTCAGAGTAGCGCCGTTAAACATCTAAACTAGATAAAATATATATTATCTGATTCTGAAAGTAGTAGTATCTAACAAGGTCACGCCGATGCCACGCCGATAGGGCAGCGTCGGCGGCGGCGGCGCGAAAATTTTGTCGGCGGCGGCGGCGCGCCGGCGCGGCGCTCATATCTAATACCAAATAACACTTGCACTGCGTGGGCTATCAAAATCGATGCAGACTTTTCTTGGTCTAACTCTGTCTCCGTTTATCATTATAATTTATGATCACATCACATATCACACCTACATAAAAACACGAACATATATGCATTATAGCATACCATAATGCACGACATGATTGTATCATTAATATACCCCTTTTCCAATCAATTAAATCATAAAAAAAACATGGCCGCCCGCCCGCGCCCTCCCATTGGCCGGCCGTCATGCGCAAACGCATCCGTCAAGCTACCCCAACAGTTCATGCATTACGATTAGACCCCATTACTTTTTATAGATTTTTTATGACCATTTAATGGAGGGCGGGAGAGTTAAAAGTATTATTTATATGTTTAGAGAAGAATGTCTGATATGATAATAATAATTAGTGTTTTTAGTCAGTTAATTATTTACTTGCACTATTTTTTTACCTTATTTTTAAAATCTTGTTCTTCACACCCAAAGACAACTAAATCCATCGACGTATCAGAGAAATCACTTACCTGAAACAATAAATATACAGTTATAATTATACTGCTAATTAATCATTAGGGTTAGTGTTGATCTTACATAAATAATGAGTCACGAATCAACAACAAATTCAGTCTTAAATAAGCTACTTACAAAACAACAACGGCATACTAATATTCTTTAAGTTTCCATAATTACAAGAGATGGCGTTAAAATCAAAGCGAAAACAAATGCGAGACGACTTTTAAACACGCCACAATTATACAACGAAACGAAATGTCACAAGCCTTTGGCGGTAAGACCTAAAACCAAGTAAAGGTTCGCGCACATATAACCGATGATCGAGTGCGCCGACTTCTGGCTTACACTACACCTTCCCTCCCGCTTCCCTTCTGACTATATTTTGACATTTCTATGAGGCATTCTAATGTTTAAAACCTTTATTTATTTCGTATTGATTGAACGAGCGTTATAAAAAAAAATCGTTATCGTAGGTCTCGTGTCAGCTTGAGCAAAAATAGTTTCATATGTCCGGATGTACTCCACATTTATCAATGATTGTCATGAAATTTTGTGAGCTAGTTCGGTAGTTAATCGAATTGTTTTTTGGAAAATGAAAAGACTTAAGTGCTAGCAGGATTCATGACACATAAAACCATTATGAGTTCGCTGTGATAATAGTGATAACAATGACCTTTTATTTATGTAGACGTGTGACGTTCATAGTTGACAAAACTAAAATTTGATCCAACGATTTTGACAACTTGACAGGTTGGCGTCACCCATACGACTAACTAAATATAGGTTCCGTAACCTATATTTAATGACTCACGATCGTGCGCCTGGTACCATATCTACCTCAATTTACTTACATCTATGAGTGATAATGACTCAACGAAGTACCTAAGATTTATTTATATTTAAATTTTTACAGCTTATGAAGCTTCAGCGCACATAACCAACAGTATTACGTTAGTCTAAGCTTTATATTTGTACACACAAACCCAATACAAGATACAAGATATTTATTGATAAAAGTCAATGTTTTACAAGTCAGTAAATAATAAATTAATAATAATATGCAGTAGGTAGGTTGGTACAGCATTTGCACAGTAATTTTTATATTACTATTAAATAAACAACTTATTTTAAGCGAAACAAATCAAGTAAACAATCAGTAAGTAGTCAAATAGGGTCGCATATAGCTTGAACAATCAAAGTACTTACGCATTTTCTAATTTATTTTCCCCTTCAACCTACTTCGGGTGCAGCCTTAACAAGTGAGAGTCAACCTTTAGACCAAAAACCTCATTACGCGGAAGGAGCCGACAAATTGTGTCTGACGTAAGGAAACGAGACCGCCTGCATTAAACGCGACGTATAACTCATCATAACGACGTAAGTCGCTATGAAGATAGTGAGTAGATACGACCTTTTTACGTATGATTGGGTTACTTTACTACCAAAAAAACCTAACTCACTATGAAGTCAGTGAGAAGATAAGACTTTTTGATTTGGGTTTACTACTAAATTAAAAAGACGTAAAGTATGAAATGAATGAGCAAATGAGTTATTTGGATTTGCGGGTTAAAATGGGAAGAGCCTTTGGTGCAGCTAGAGTTAGACCAAGAAAAGTCTGCAACGATTTTAATAGCATACGCAGTGCAAGTGTTATTTATACGTCATAACTTCACAGAAGTTCGGTAGAGCAGAAGGAGTGTAGCTCTTTCTTTCTGACTGTGACTGAGCGCTGAGCGAAGTATTTACGTTTACAAATATAAGTGCTCTTGGCCTTGTGGCGGCCTTCACAATCAAAAAATGTATATGCCGTTCTTCTCCACATTGACGTTCGTCTATAGAACTATGGAAAACTTACCATGTACTTATAATAAATGTATGGTGAACTTGATCTTAGAAATCGGACAGGCTTTATACCTATATGTCAATTGCCAGCTTGCCAACATGTTGCCAGCTTTTTAAAAGTATTTCTCAACCGATTTCCTATAAAATCTCCCCCTATTTGATATTCATCTGCCACTAAAACTTTTAATCACACAATACGCAGGCTATATTCTTAAATTGGGGGCGTTTAGCGCCTCATAAAACATTTTATGGCCTCTTAAGAATTTTTATTTATTTTATACTTTTTATAACAAGTATCGAATTCCTCGCCTAGATTTGCGTAGGTTTATCAACAGTCTTTAGTTACCTATAGGCTATAAAGTTAGAAATGTTGATTGAATTTTTTAATAAATAAAGATTGGACCGGAAACCGGATTTTAAATGACTTGATTTGGCTCTTGATTGTTGGAAACAAAGTTCCAACAACAATTTAATGACTTTTCAATACGTTACTAAACTTTAAAGTACATAATTATACAGGTAGTATTAACTAAATGCGAAAAAAGTTAAATTTCAGCTCAGACACACAGTCGCTAGAGCAATTAGGCGACACATCAGTACGGTTACCATCAGTTTGTCACTGACATAAACGCCGTCGAGAACGTAATTTACTTTCTATACGTCCCGTTTGCACTAATATGCGAGTGCGAGCGAGATGTATAGAAAGTAAATTACGTTCTCGACGGCGTTTATGTCAGTGACAAACTGATGGTAACCGTACTGGTTATTTTCAGTAATTGTTGCCATCTTGCAGTCTAAAGCTAAACTCCCCTACCACGGGTTACTATCGAACTTATAATCGGTAGCTATCCTATTATTTGACAGTTGTCAATGAAGGTGTCGTCCAATAAAAGTTCATATTTTTTCCACACCGTGCCTTGATGTGGCTTGTATTTCGCATGTAGCCAATATGTTAAATGGTTTAGACAATATGTGGAAAATTGTCTTAAATAATTATTTATAATTTATCTTGAGTATAGGCAGCTATTAGCTTAATACTCATAGTTTATCTTCACTTCACTTATGTATCCATCCATAAAGTTCATAAATAGACTTTAGGCACCTACCAAGTACCGATATCCGTTTTGTCTCCTGCTGACTCCAAAAACATGTCGATCGAGTTTAGAGTTTGTGCGGAAGAGAAGAGTCGTATCTATGTAGAATGTTTTTGATGTTTTAGCCGTGACTTCCCTATCCTATAGTCCCGTAGTAGGGGAAGTGTTACCCGCATAACAAAGTCGACTCGGTCAACGCATTAGCCGGACTTTGAGGCATTACCTATGGATGCAAAAATACTTCGACGGTCCGTCTGAAAGTCCTCCTAATTGGTCAGTTCGATCTGGGCTAGACGTATGTTGTTGTTGGTGGTCCCACTTCAAAACTACATAAAATATGTAGGTGTAAAGGATATCTTTTCCGTTTGATCAATAAAGGTGTTCGTCGTGTCAGTTCCAAATTACTAACGCGAACGTATGTACATAGTTAGTAATTTGGAACTGACACTTTATCTGAGATTGTCTAATGGAATTTTCGATGGATGATTCTCCAGTTGATGAAATTTATTTATCCTCGTACGTTAAAAGTGGAAAGTTTATATCTGATTATGATTATGGTATTAATTTAAGTATACCAGGAAACATAACGATCTTGACTGATAAATAAATTGAAATGCTCTTGATTGGGTGCAAGGTTAAAGGGGAAAATTGGATTATGACTGCAGCAGCAGTGTTTTTTGGGAGTTCTTCTAAGTCAATTGACAGTGACAGAACGCCGCAGCACTAATGCTACAAAGGCAAGGCCGCCGAAAGAACCTTAATGTAGTCAAAATCCAGTTCGAAGGACCAAATAATAAGATTCTGATCCATCCAACTCAAAATTCGTAACGTTTACAAATTAGGTTGTTAAAATTGATTCCATAGCTTGTTTGACTTTTAAAATACACAAGTATAATGCTAAAGAAAACTACTCACTCCATATTTGAAGTAATAATATATGAAAGGAGTCTGTGAGCACGTCTCCGTCTATCCACGACTGCGTCTGACAGTTGTCTCGGAACAAAGGACCAACGTCTCAACGTCACTGCATGCTGCAATACCGTGACTATGTGCACCAATATTGTATATTTTCGCAACACACTCGTAGAAAAGTTGTAAGTAGTTTAGTCAGTCAACTTGACTAGCTTGATTTGACATGGTGAAAGATAACTTTGTTATAAGGTCGATATAATTTGGGGTCTAAGGAGTGTAAAGAATATTGAAAAAAAATGCATCTGCACCGGTTGACATTAGGCTCATTTTCTCAGCCATGTAACTGGGCCTCAAGCAGGATCTTTTAAGCATCATCCATTTCCTTGATCAACTCACCCTCAACAAGAAACAGTGTTGAAGACACTTGTATTTTTTTTTCCTTCAAATCGGGCTCGGAATCGGACTTCAAATTCAATTACAAAACTTCGTTTCATTTCGAGGTTAAATGTTCACAAACCTATCCTGCAGAATCTTTTAAGCACCGCCCATTTTCTTGACAAACTAACCGAACAAACACTAATGAATAGAGTTAAAATGAATGACCTGACCTTTGTTCTTAATATAGAATCCCCTTTTATTCAACAAAAGCCTTAAACTATTTATCATCACTATATATATTTATTTTACCAATTTCAGCGATAACTGTTTTGAGGTTAAGACTTTACCAACCTTCTGCCTCAAGCAGAATCTTTTAAGCATAGTCCATTTCCTTGACAAACTAACCATCAATAAGGAACAGAGTTAAAGGGCGCAGGATGGATGGCCACAGATGGCGGTATTAATCGGCGCCTGTAATCCGCCCGCCGCGGATAAATCTCTGGTAATTGTACCTATTTGTATTTATCAAGTCGAGAGAGGGGCTAATCACTTTTGCAGTTGCACTTTTGGAATGGACAGGTCAAGACTGTGGTCTTAGATGTACTTAGATATTGAGAAAGATTGTTTATTTTATTCAATTGAAGTTGCACTTTTGGGAGTGGATCGAAGTCAAGACAGTAATTTAATATTTATACCAATTCGTTAAGTTATTTTTGGTGTTTACCCGCAGCCTTCGTAGAGTTGACAATGCTAGTTTAAGTAGTTTAAAGTTCTATGATCGAATTATTAATATTAACCGATTTAATTCTAAATATTCCAAGTTTTCCTATTGGGTTGAAATTCATATGACGGTCGATTTCAACAAAAAATATATCAAGGTAGCAAAGCAGTTGTGTCAAAAAAGGCTTGTTTACACTTTGTTTAGTGCGAGTATTTAGTGCGAGTTTACACTTTAGCTAGCCAAGGCCCTGATTACACATTGATTAGTATTTAGTGCGAGTTCATACATTTGTTACTAAATGCAAGCTGCAATGTATCAACTCGCACAATGTCTATAAGCAAGCCCTAAACGCAAGTAAAGTACTCGCACTAAACATATAATCAATGTGTAAAAAGGCCCTAAGAAACTCCTTTAAGGTTGTCGAAGACACACAAAATGGATGTCATATGGTATACCATGCATAAGGACATGTGCAATTTGTAACCGTTTACGGCGAACTGTGGAAACCCATTTGTTTCTTGACGCTTAAATTCGACGTCCAATGACAGCTCATCAGACTGAAATACTGCTTCAAATTAATTAAATTAAGCTGATGCAGTCATTTTAAATGAATATAACTTTTCGTACCTTTACGTGTGTGCCTGTAAAACAAGTTCTTAATAAGTGTTACTTACAATTCCGTAATAAGTAGGTATATTAGTTCCGTATTTTGTATACAGATGTAGTGCATAATTGTTTTTCACGCCATTGTTCGGAAATGTGGCAATAGATGATCTAAAACCAAGCTGGAAAGTAGGCAATAGCTGTAGCAGCTGAACCAACACTACTACAATGTTTCATTGTTATCATCATCTGTCATTGGTGACGGTTCGCTACAGCAATGAGTATGATTTAAAACATAAATATCAATAGAAGGTCTTTTTTGGCGCAACTTTTTCCTTCAAAAATAAAATTAGGTTATTTATAGGACCAATTTCTTGTTTGAAAAAAAAAAGAAATGTCAAAACCATTCGGTTCATTTTTTTTAACAATTATCCATTCAGTTCACGCTTAAGGCGTTTTTTACTTTTGTAGCTGTTTGTGGTTTTTTTTAGCAAAAACGCTTCTAAGTTTAGAGTCGGTTTGAAGCAAATAACAGAAAAACGCCTCTTAAAAGTGATAAAAAAAGTAAAAAAGGCGGGATTTGAAAACACTTACTGAATTGGATAGTGTACATTGTGTTTGACTAAAAAATACAAGAAACGCGTATATCTACGCTCGCTATAAAAATGAGTTCTTCTAGTGACGAAAATGATATTCTTACACTGACGCCTACCAAAATTCAAGAGACAGCACAGGCAGTGGCTAGTAATTTGCTACCTGAGAAATCGCGGGCAAGTACTTATAGTTATGCAAATGTTTTCTTATTTCCTCGCAGTAGTCGTGAAAAGTACTATGTAATTGCCTCGGCCGGAAACGCTAAAGATGGACTCGTATTATTTGAGGGCCTCCACTAACGTGTCGGCCCTCAAACGACTCGTCCATCTTTTAGCGGTTTTCCATCCTCTCCTACAATGTACTATTTCTTCGTATTCTCTTGGAAACGTTCGTATTTGTCACGCTACTTCAGTCAACGTCAGTACTTTTTGGACCGAGACTGACTGAAATAGCAAGACATGTTCGTTTTTTTCCGTGAAAATACGAAGAAAAACAATTATACACTACATCTGTAGTATCTGCACTCGTAGGTGTAATAAAAATAAAACAATACAATATTCGTTTTTGATATCAAATCTCGCTCAAAATGTAGTTCTAAACGGCAAGCAATACATTTTTAGACCCTGACCTGACGCTTACTTTGCACAAAGATGACAGTAAGAATGCATTATCTACATATACCTAAGGTCTATTTGACCTAACATTTGCCATGAAAACTGTGTGGGGTGACTTTATCCCGCGTAAACCGTGATATCTAAAATTTTTGACAGATTATTTTAGTTTGACAGCCGCCGCCATTTTGAATCCGCCATCTTGCATTGTCAGAAAAACTCCCATCCCATCAATCGGTACAACAATAACATATTTCCACGGCTTCATTGTCTAATAAACTATCCGGGAGATATTTCCAGACGTTTTATAGCTGTTTCTGACATATTTGTGATTGTGACTTGGATGCCGGCGGATTTATAGATTCCAAGCCATTTCTTCCAGACTTTTTTTGATGTGTATGATTTAGTTTTATGGACGTTAGTTATGTGTTCAAGGGCTTAGAGCGATTTTTTCCGAAGTGCGGCATTAATGCTTTCATGTTGAAATGTTTTTGACGTAGCTAAATAAATTGGGGTTTGGTTCCGGCCGTTATGGAACATTGGTATGTTATAGTGGAACATTGATTTTAAGTGTTAGCATGACTAGAACTAATTTGAATAGTACTTAATTGATACATTAAAGTTACCTTTCATTAAGTTTTTATTTGTATGCCCATAACGGCATTGTTTTTTTACTAATCAGGTACCTAATCGAAGTGTACCTGTACTTATTTATATATATTCAGATATTTTCGTTGTTTTTTTTTTAGGAGTCAGAAATCTTTCGAGACCAAGACTTCACAATCTTTTTTAGGTTTTGCAATCTTATATTTTCCCATGTACAAAAATTGTTTGTATTTGTTCATACCTAGTAGTGATATTTTATAAATTGTCACCTAAAATAGTTTTACGCCTAGGTCGTCTAGTTTTTTTTTTCTGAGCATTCCTTTTCATAAATATCATAAGATGTTATTATATTTGCAAATACTTATGAATTTATTATTTTTACTTCCCTATATAAAATGCGTTGTTAAAAGGTAGGTAATAATGGCGACGATATAATAAAGGAGGCTTGAATTATTGCATATTGTATGAGCCGCGTGGCTGCTTTTAATTCCGGATCGTACGTATTAATATTATTTATGTACGTAATAAGAAAGATTTGTAACTTGCCGACATTTTCTTTTCTCTTGACATTTCATTTCAACAATATTTTGAAGGCGGTTGAAACCAGGGTCATATAACATATTTGCTACTATGTCTCCTTCCCACTGACAAGCTAAGTTTAAAGGCAATGTATATCGTTCAGATTCAGATTCCCGTGGAGCGCCCTAGTATCACACGTGTGATGTTAACTCAATTTGGGTCGTAGCGACTCAGTATCAGACGTGTGTTACTACAGATCAATAGGGGTCAAATTGCTTTGCATCAATTTGTTGTATGGTGGACGTTCGACGGGTTAAGGTGACAGTCCATTTCCAACGACAGCAGCACTACCATTCATTTTACTATGGAAATTGACAATAACACCGACGCGTTCGTACTAGTAGTGCAGCTGCGGTGAGATATGAAATGTTACCCTTAAACCAGCAGTACTGCAGCACAACATTGCTGTCGACTGTGTTAGAATATTGTTATTCTATGTACAAATTGTATTACGTATAAAACTGACCTGTTTCTCTTTGACGTTCAATGTTGATAATATATTACACTATTTAAACACTTAACACAACATTACGTGAATTTTACAGAATTTGCTATTTATGTGGGTAGGTACGATACGAAACCACCGTTGACAAGAGAAACAGTAAGTCTGTTAACTTACTACTTAAATTTGTAAACTACTTTGAAGTAATTATATTTTGAATTAATATTACTGATTAATAATTTGTATAACGGAGTTTATTGAAAATATATTCTAATAGTTTTATTCTGCATGATTCGATAAATGGACGAGGTACATGAGAAACTACTTCTGTGACGTCACTTATCGAATGTCAAGTGGCATGATCAACCAGTTGCCAGGTAGAAATGGGTATAAAAGGGACCGACCGATCCATTATTGATCATTCTGATTCTGCATTCTGCTTTGAGCATTCTACTTTGCGGTGCAGCACTGAGTTAATCATCGCCAAAGGAATATTGAAAGTTAAGTAAATACTATGTTGGTAATTATTGTAATAATTATGTACCTACTTGATTAATTAGATGGATTAATTAATTAATAATTAATTAAATAATCTCTTACTGAATTATAAACGAATAGTGGTTGTATATATTAGTTGTTGATGATAAGGTGAATAAATTGTATTATTCAATTTAATAAAACAGTTTTATTTTCAATTACATCTGTTTATTATTTTATTTATCTTGCTTAAAACTTAAATAGTATCCAGTTATTGATTTAGCAGTTTTACATAATTGTGAATCAAGGTAAATTAATAACTTCCTGACAAGTTTTATCTTTGAAAATAATATTTACTATCAATTTTGAGTTTTATATATTTTTAATATTTATTAAAAATTATTCATTTATCTAACATCAGAAGTGGGATTGTATCCAGCTACACTACATATATACTTGTATAATTTCAGACGAATTTGGAAGCTGTGTGAAGCCTTCTGAAAGCTGTCTCCGGTGCTCGCAGAAGAGACAAGGACATCGCTTTGCCCACCTTTAACCCGCTACAAGCGACAGTGGAGCAGAGTCCTGGTGTACCACGAAGCTATGGTCAAGTAGAAAGATGTGTAGCAACTGTAATTAATATGTTTAACACAATGTGCAATGATACGTCAGATTGGCCGAACGATCTTTATGTTATGTAGGTAAATATTATGTTACTCTATATTTGAATAGTTAATATTTATTGGTCAAAATCACTTAAAAGTGATTGATTAAAGTTATTCATTGATTGATTATTTTTTATTGGATTTGTAGCGATGAAGTTGAACACTTTCGCTGGTCGGCCTTTCATTTGGTGTTTTTCTGTCTCACTAGCAGCGAGTGAATGAGATTGACATGTCTAGATGATTGGCAAAGTGTTGAGTTAGTTAAAGCACTCCGCTGGTCGGCCATTTGTTTGGTGTTTGTTCATTTCATTAGCAGCGGGTGAATGGGACAAACATGTCTAGATATCTGGCAAGTGGTCAAAGTTAATATTATTTTAATCAATCACTATCCTATGATTATGCTATGGTGTTTTTTTATTATTGTTAAGATTATTGATTAATTGTGTACTTCGAGAACGAAGAATACGTCAGTATGGCCGTGTTAGAATATTGTTATTCTATGTACAAATTGTATTACGTATAAAACTGACCTGTTTCTCTTTGACGTTCAATGTTGATAATATATTACACTATTTAAACACTTAACACAACATTACGTGAATTTTACAGAATTTGCTATTTATGTGGGTAGGTACGATACGAAACCACCGTTGACAAGAGAAACAGTAAGTCTGTTAACTTACTACTTAAATTTGTAAACTACTTTGAAGTAATTATATTTTGAATTAATATTACTGATTAATAATTTGTATAACGGAGTTTATTGAAAATATATTCTAATAGTTTTATTCTGCATGATTCGATAAATGGACGAGGTACATGAGAAACTACTTCTGTGACGTCACTTATCGAATGTCAAGTGGCATGATCAACCAGTTGCCAGGTAGAAATGGGTATAAAAGGGACCGACCGATCCATTATTGATCATTCTGATTCTGCATTCTGCTTTGAGCATTCTACTTTGCGGTGCAGCACTGAGTTAATCATCGCCAAAGGAATATTGAAAGTTAAGTAAATACTATGTTGGTAATTATTGTAATAATTATGTACCTACTTGATTAATTAGATGGATTAATTAATTAATAATTAATTAAATAATCTCTTACTGAATTATAAACGAATAGTGGTTGTATATATTAGTTGTTGATGATAAGGTGAATAAATTGTATTATTCAATTTAATAAAACAGTTTTATTTTCAATTACATCTGTTTATTATTTTATTTATCTTGCTTAAAACTTAAATAGTATCCAGTTATTGATTTAGCAGTTTTACATAATTGTGAATCAAGGTAAATTAATAACTTCCTGACAAGTTTTATCTTTGAAAATAATATTTACTATCAATTTTGAGTTTTATATATTTTTAATATTTATTAAAAATTATTCATTTATCTAACAACTGCATTGATGTCGCAAATGTTAAATAACCAGGCAGCAACAGCGACATTGACGGCAGCAAGGTACCGTTATCATTTAAATAGAGGGGTGCAATAAACTGTATCGACACTCATCATCATCATCATCATCATCAGCCTACTCTCGTCCACTGCTGGACATAGGCCTCTCCTGTTGCACGCCATTGAGCACGATTTGCGGTAACTCTGATCCAGCTCTTGCCAGCCGCCTTGCGAAGGATGATCATCTAGTCTGAGGGCGTCCTACGCTACGTTTGCCGATGCGCGGTCTCCACTCGAGAACTCGTCATCGGTTCTACGGCTAATATGATCGGCCCACTGCCACTCCAGCTTGCTAATCCGGTGGGCTATGTCGACGACTTTAGTTCTCTGACGGATGACTTCATTTCGAATACAATCCCTCAGAGAGACTCCGAGCATAGCCCTTTCCATAGCTCGCTGAGCGACTTTGAATTTATGGACCAGTTCTACCGTGAGTGTCCACACTGAACAGATTGAACTGTATTGGATTGAACTGGACAGAAACGGCTTTAGACAGAGTAACATGGCGGTCTTTGGTGTCGGAGGCCAAAATCCACTTCGGGTCGTTGCGCCACAGCAGTATGTAAGTAAGTAATAAACTGTATTGTACTGTAATGTATCATAATTTTGCTGATGACAATCAGCTCGGTATCTTCCCAGTTTAGATACCTACTAAGTCGTGTAAAAATCAAATGCCAAAAATAACTTTTATATCTCTCGATTTTGTCGTCAGATATTATATTATAATGTCAGTTACAATGTAGTCGATATGATCTCCAGTCACAAAACCAACACGACAGGTGATGACTGTTTATTCAGCCGGTTAAATTCATTATGATAAATATCAGCCATTATAACTATAGCATTCTTGAGCATGATTTGCGTGGCGACTCATGCGATGACAGGTGACTGAGACGGGCATGCAGTGACGTTTAAAATGATATTTATGTAGGTTGTCATACTTTATTATCTATGTGCAATCGTTAACATAATTAACGGATACTTTGTAGATCTATTGCATCGACTTAAGAGTCACACCTTACAAACCATCAGTCGCCAGAAAGTCAGTCCCATACAATTTAAGTTACGCTCTCATTTAAAAAAAAACAACGGGTTGCACTCCGGGAGTGACGGCAGAAGTGAAAACTCAATGACATTGTGACAGTTTTTCGATCAGGTCACGTGTCTGTCTTACGAAGCGTCTTACGTCTTACGCTGATTGCGAGTTAAACATTTTATCCCCATCACAAAAAGTGCACAGCACCGCTAAAGAAGTTTTCACTTCAATAAAATGTTTAAGTTAGGTATGTATATGAAACTTGGTATGAATATTAACTATCGATCTATTTCTGATATCAGTTTCCTTTGCTAAAAATTGTAATAAGTACAAACAATTAGAGTAAGTAGAATTTTACCTATGCACAAAACCTTTATTTGCTCCAGGTATTTTCTTTGAGTAACAATTTAAGCAATGATAAAACGTTTATATTGACACGCCTTCATTTTGTTCTGATCAAATCGGTGCAAAGATAGTTTAGACAGTCTCTTTGTCAAAGTTATAAGAACATCCCTCTTATTCCGTTGGAGGTAACATGACATGACTACAGATATAGTAGTATAACAATGGCTTCTATAATCCATGTCACTCCGCATAAAACATAGTCATTAAGACAGCTCCTAATATAGCTAGCATTAAACTACTCGGCAACTATTTCTGCGCGCCGAATAAATCAGTTACACTCATACCGGCGCTCGCGCACTACTAGCAGTAGGTACCTACTAGATGCAAACCATTGGTGGAACTTATTGTCTTTGCAATAAGATTTATGAATGGTCAGTTGTGCTATGGTACAGTCAATGTCAAAGATATGTTTACACTGTTTAATGCATCTTACTCTTTGTAAAAAGAAGAAAAATCTAGGAAAAAAAATATGCTACATCTGATGCCTACCGCAAAACACGTAAATCTTAAAACTGAAAATATTTTTAGTGGGTGTTGTTATCTCCATTTTTTGTATATTATGTCTGATTTTTGTACAAGTGTGTTTCTATAAATGAATCTACTTGCACATTTACTGGCACAAGCGATTAGCACATCAACTCGCACGTTCACTTCCCTCCAACAACTTGACGAGCGCTATACTACTTAACACAATTATTAATATCCGTCAACATTGTCATAAATACACATTCATAAAAGAGAGAATAGACTTACTAATTGTACAACGAAGACGTCAATGACATAGGATATACCTACTTGAAAATCACGACTTTAATGAGTCACTCAAATAAGTTACATACAGAGAAACAATGCAAAAATACCAGAATAGCGATTGCGCAGACTTTTGAGTGACCGTAATAGAACGATAAAGGAAAAGGAATTATGGCGACATTCTTAAAATATTTATGATGAGATGAGTGATGACCTCCATATTACGAATGTCACGATGGATAGATCCCGAACATGACAAAGCAAGAAAAAAACTTACCCAACATAACCACTGTAGGTACACACAGTAGGTGTTACTAGCCAACTTTCTGCATCAGCCAAATGTCTGTATCTTTGTCTATTTAAAAAAGAGTAAGCAAAATCTACCGGCTTCTTAAGCCAGTTGAGGGTAGATGAAAACATTACATGATCAAATAATGTAGGTTAAAGTCAGGTCGTTCAGTGATAGATCCAGGTGGTTTTGTATTTGGTTGGTTAATCAATAAATGTTATAACTACCCGAAAATGTACAAATTATTTGTTTACTTTTATTTAAGTACCTAAATATACAAAGTATAGGTACATTTCTTTATTTTCGGAAACATTCGGTTATATTTTGGTAGTAAATTAGCCTCCACTTGTGAGTCTTATGACCACCTGCTTACGGATGGAGTTATAGGGAATTATGATTGTAGCGGTGACAGTAAAGCTTTAAATTACTCTCATAATTGGTGTTAGATGTTTTAAGCGCTGCATTTCAAAGCAAAGAGGTGTTACTGCAACTTTCATTACAATGTGTTGAGTACTAAAATACTTAAGTTACTTTTGGAGTAAAATTGTTTGTGATAATCCCTACTTCCCTAGCATGCGAAAGTATCTCTGTCGGTCTGTATGTCTGTTAATTATATCTTCATGCTTATACCGCTGACCCGATTTACATAGATGAAATTTAATATTTGGAGATTGTTTGAGGCCCGGGAAAAATATACTTAGGATACTTTTTATCAATCATCATCATCATCCCTCGCAGTCGAAGTGGCGGACAAAAGCCAGTTTGATAATATTTTTACGATATTGTGAAACCTTATAAGCAGTTCTTAAATTTTTAATCACTTCCGCATACCAAATCATGCGTCAATATTTATTTTACGTGTCAAGCGAATGGTAGGTCTGTGTATTTTACACTCAAAGCCAAGAAACTCGTCTAAATCAAATTAATCCCACCCAGTCATTCATCGTCCGTCATTAGAACCCTTTTTATTTCTATCCCCAACTATTCTAAGCGTGA
Source organism: Cydia splendana (assembly GCF_910591565.1). Taxonomy (NCBI): domain Eukaryota; kingdom Metazoa; phylum Arthropoda; class Insecta; order Lepidoptera; family Tortricidae; genus Cydia; species Cydia splendana. Next base: position 22,356,500 of record NC_085967.1, on the reverse strand, counting down.
AAAGTTGTATTTGATAGCACAAGACAGCTGCAGTCAAAAATAGACGACAGATCCGCGTATTTCACTGTCCGAGCTCACATCAATTCCTGTCCACATTTGTTACTCAATGACAGATGTTTTACGCCTCTGACAACTAACATGTCATTCCTCCTACCCACCCTTAAATGTTCCTTCATAAGGTCGAGATTGTCTTGTCATATTTCTGTTTAAACATGTCATCTTCCGTCCGGCCGAGTGTCAGAAGTAATGACAGTTTTGTTAAGTACATGTAACCCCAGTTGGTTTTAGAACAGATGACGGGTAGTTTTGAGCTGGTTCCAAGATACCTGGAGATATTAGAACATGATTATAGATTGGGTTGATTAAATGCTGATTAATTTATACAACCGAAAGTTGATGGAATCTAGATGTGTCATTTCATTGGCACTCTGGATTGCTAATAGAAACACACTTACCTGACCTGTCATAGATCTTTACCTTTTTAATATTGTTAATTAATAGTCAACTGTGTGGACTCTTATTACATTAAGGACTGTATCGTGTATTATGAATACAACTTTACTTAGCCGTTTTTTCTGGTATTATATTTTTATTAAAAATTAAACATATAGTTTAATTAGTGCTTTAATAATAAGTAACATTTCGTCCTGGGAGATCACGTAAAGCATACGGTTTGGACAATATTTACCTAATCCTCCCGAGTAACTACAACGATTTTGGACAAATACTACAAGAAAATTTGCGGTTTGCGAACAAGACCAGATATTACACAAAAAAAATCGTACTATGTAAACAGCAATTACATATGATTCGTAAAGCGAAACATCTGGGCATAATCTAATCATTTCTTTTAGATGGAAAAAAGGTTTTGGATCTGTGCATGGTGGCCTTTTAGAGAATATGGCATCTTACTTACGACAACCCCGACTTTGGTATACAATATAACCATCATGGAGCGTTTCTATCGACCTGTTCTAGCCATGGTTCAACGCCATGAATGTCCGTTAGGCTTTGGATTTCGGTAGATTCTTTTTAGCTGTTTCCCTCATTTCACTTGCGTCAGAAATTGACGGGAATCCGAAATGTTGCATAAGAAGTCGTTTTCATGTAAAGATAAAAATACACCACATTTATTCTGTGGATGTTCAATTGAGCAATCATGAAAAGGACACTTAGATGGCATATTTTGGCAGCATATTAACCTTTTGTTTCTTTAAATCGTACCAAGGAATCGGTGAAATAGACTCAAATTAAGCTCGATAGGCTTGTCCAAATTATATTTGCTAGACGGTATTAAAATCATCATAAAGTCCCTAAAATAAAATAAATGTAAAACCTTCTTATATCAGATATGGCTTAAAATACCCCCAGATTATACCTTAAGAACATAGTAATGCAAAATAATACACACGTCAACAGTTAGACCAGGTTTTATCTGTACGCATAATAAACGATACAGTCCTTATATTGTATTACCATTGTCTAATGAATTCATAAATATCGACACGGAATCGTATTTAAGCAACGCAAGAAAATGATTACCTATCTTTAATTATGAACATTTCAGCGTACTTATTATCGTCCACCGGCCCCACCGCACACGGTATGCTTATCAATCTTATCATCAAGTGCGCTACGCGTCTTGTTCCTAAATTAGTAGCATCTAAAAGTGACTTTTTTGTAATGTTTTCTATTTAAAAATACAAATTTCTGGTTGTTACTTATTTCTTTGTCGTTTCACTCTTGACAGAGTAGTCGTGGTCTTCTTCTTCTCTTGGTCATTCTTTTCTGTTGGTAGCGTTGGTTGTGACTTACATTAACCAAAATAACTTCAGGCATACACTTGGTCTGTTTTAAAACTATGGGCATTTGTTTTGCCAATGTTTTTAAATTTCAGGAACACAAAAGATATAGAACTTAACTAATGTTTGATTGCAAGCTTATTAATTTCCTGACACAATCTAATGTCTAGTCATCACCGCCCCACAGTTTGACGACATCGAAACTGTGTCACCAGTAGGCGGGCGCGATTCATCATGAAGGTGGCGACTCGCTACATAGCTGAGACGGCTCGTAACACGAGGTGACGAGTTTCGAACGCTACACGTGACATGAGCTAGATAGGTTACGAGTTTGGCTAAGTGTCTAAATTAATGGCGTGTTCTATTTTGAGCAGGCGGTCTAGCATGAGTTGCGTTCTCGCGCACGAGTCCATGCATACTTGAAGTCGTGCTAGATGTAGGTATGGAGTCGCGCCCGAGAACGCAATTCATGCTAGACCGCCTTTGAAACATAACAGTCTTTTTCATTGGTTTTATTAATATTTTAATACATTAAAGTCCTTCTTAGGCCTTTCCTATTTATTAATATGTAAATAGTTCACAAAAAAAAGAAGCTCGCTAATCCTAATTGAAATAGCCCTATCGCATATCGGTCGCACACGCATGGCATTTGTCACCCGCGAACATTAGTCAATCTGCTGTCGGCGCCCGCGCGCTTGGCTCGCAGCGACCGATCAATTATAATCATTACTAATTACTGGCTCATTACTGCTAGAACGATGACTGTCATTATGGTTTGATCTTATTGCGGTACACTCTAAAGTTCATGAAATCTTTTTGGTGGGAGCGGGTTGCACAAAATACGCTAATAGGTTACCAATATCATATTATATGTTGGTTTCTATCATTCATCTTTCACACTAGGTTGATGTGAATGCTACAATAAATAACTTAATATAAACTTTCAAAGAAAACAATAAGAATATGCAAAAAGGCGCCTTAGGTAAGGCAAGATACGTATGTTCTAAAAAATATCAACACAATCTACCCCAAAATCCTTCTACGCCACCACACAATGCTATTTAACTCCCACCGATCGAAACTATAACCGTCCACCCCATAAACCCGACAGCTTATGTGCAACATAAACATAAAACTATGCCCAAAAAACGTATCAACAATATGTCGTGTTGCTCCATAAAATAGATAAATACTCCCGACACAAAGATACCTAATTTGATTTTACGAGCTTCAATCTACCTGGACTTCGAAAGGTCAATTTATGAGATACTGTCATATGAGGTCGGATAATTTTTGGGCTTAGAAGAATTTATTGGGTACCGCTTAATTTATTTGAGGTAAAGAATGGGATTAGGAAGAGATATATCAAAGGACGTTCTGATGCATTCTCACGGTGCAATTTAATATGTTTATTACCTATTGGTCGTTTTATATTGTAGGTGCGTCTGCCTTTTACGATTTTATAATGACAACAGACATAATATAATGTAAGTAGACTATTTCGATCGGTTTAAGCCTCATTGACATAGGTAATTCAGTTGAATAATGTTTACTTACATAGATAAATAGTTACTAACGTGTTGGCATCAAAGCCAAGGAAGTTAAGTTTAGAAAGAACTCTTAATCCTCATAATTTTATCTTACCGTCTGCTTTTTGGATGAATGAATGAACTTTATTTTTGGTGTCCGTATTTAGTGAACCATTAAAATGATCCAATCAGAATATAATTCGGTCTTTCTGAAGCGCTCGCAAAACTGTAACGGAAATATTGAAAACATTAAATATAAACTTCACCATTCCATTGTGCATTGAGGTCAGATCTATGTAAAAATAAAAATTTTAAGCTCTGTAGCAAAACCTATTCGGTTCTACGCCTATGTCTGACTAATGTCAGTAGGTAGTAAATGAATGAATGAATGATTTTATTCACAACTTCGGCTAAAAATAATTCAGTTTTCCTCCCTCCTTAAAAACCGTGCGTGATATTTTAATGAGCTTCCATAGGCTACGGACGCATAAATCAGCGGTGCGCGGGCGCATATATCTTGCGCGGACAAAAGCCGGGCTTTCGGCGCGTGCGATACCGCGGGAGATAGCAGCAGGGACGGGAGTCGATATGTCGATATCGATATTTAGTTAAATTATTACAAAAAAGGGATTTTTTTTTTCATAAAGCTACATGTCAGACTAAATGACATAAACACAGAAAATATATTTATAGGGAGGCAATTTGTCCATATAGATACAATTGATGATAAGATACAAAATAATAATCATTCAGTCTATATACTTATAGAACATTAGAATAAAAGTAAAAAGTGTTGCGATAAATATGGCCTCTTCTGTTATAATTAACTACTAGGTAAATGCCGACAATACAAACAAACCATCAATTAAATAAAAAAAGGTTTTCAAAACACTACAATATTCCCATATTGTACAGGGTACTGAAAAATACTGGTGCAATGTGTACATGTTTTTAAACGATCGGTAAAGCGCGTGTAACACTATGGCCCACTTGCACCAACCACATTTAACAGACTGATTAACATCAAACAGCAGTAAAGTATGAAATTTCCCATACAAATAAATTTAGCGAACGCTTTAACGGTGACAGACGGTTTGGTGCAACCGACCCTATAAATATGTACTGTTAAAAATGGGACATGTACCATGTATATTATTTGTAGGTATTTAAATTGTAGATGGCCATGTTAGCTTGAAATCGTGTGCGACACGCCGGCTTTCACCAGATGAGCCCTACGTAATTTGCCACCATCGTAGTATACAAAATATCGATAAAAAATAAAATAAAATATGCAACGTTGCAGCCCTAGAGCCGTCGACAGGTAGCGTCCAACATTGTTCGTGGAACCAAATCTGCACCATCGATTGATATACGGACGCATATCTAATAGGCTGCCGATTTATGGCGGACCAAAACAAGACGCTATGGTGAGACGTGTCTTAGGAGTTTGCGTACAGTCGACGAAAATTTGTATTTTTATAAATGCAGCCAGTGATGGACAAGTATACAGCCTGACTTTTTAGGGTTCCGTTTTTTCCTTTTTTAGGGTTCCGTACCTCAAAAGGAAAAAACGGATCCCTTATAGGATCACTCGTGCATCTGTCTGTCTGTCCGACCATTCCCCCCCCTTTATCTCTGAAACTACTGGGCCTAAAATTTTGAAAAAAATACACAAAATAGTACTTTACCTATAGATGACAGGAAAACCTATTACAAAATGCGTGAGTCGGACTTATGTACCCTTGGAACGCGAGTCCGACTCGCACTTGACCGGTTTTTTTCTAGTGTCAATAGTTTTAGACTGTGTGGGAGAAGGTAATAGTGACACGTCCTGTCTGTCGCATCAAGCAGGTCCTGCTCAGAGCAGGGTGCTTAGACAAGATGCCAATCGCTTACGCTCCGTAGCGAACGAAACGCCAATGTCTCTGTCGCACTAATATAGAAGAGTGATAGAGAGAGACTACCGTATCGTTCGCCACGGAGCGAACGATTGTCATCTTGGCTACCTAGGTACTCAGAGGGACTACCGCGAACACCGAAATTCGCAAATTGCGGGGATCTTTCTCCTTCACTCCAATGAAGGCGTAATTAGAGTGACAGAGAAAAATTCCCGCAATTTGCGAACTTTGATTTTCGTGGTTATAGCCCAGGTACGTAGGCACGTTAGACAGAATAGCGTGTGCTCCGTCGTTTGTAATAGTTTCGGACAGCCTGACTGATTATCCGAAAGTATTAATTTCGTTGAACATACATAGTTATATGGCAGTTAAATTGGTAACTCATAAAGACCTGGCCTTCGTTTGATTCGCACTGAAAGCAACACCATATATAAAAAACCCAATAAATTATATACTTAACATCATTTTATGGTTAAATTGGGTAAATCTTCAACAAGCTGTGTTCTGTACGGATATAATGGTTGTTGTTGATGGACGTGACAGCGAGATAAAACGGTATCCGTCACTTTCTTTCCCGCGGTGTTTAAAAGTGACAGTTATTTTATCACGTGGATAAAACCATCCATAATAGGCCTGCAGTTTAGCAAAGGCATTGTTTACCAAGTTTTAAGTAGTTTTAGAATAAATAAATAAAAATAAAAAGGCTTTACAGATCCTCTGTCAGCGTTTGCGTCGGGCACTCAACGCGCTCTCCATTTAAAGCTCCTCGTTATGAAAATGTCGAGCAATTTTGGACTTGAAAATAGCGAGTGACCTGTTTTAGTGTTTTATTAGGTTTATAGTTATTATTAATACGGAGTTTAGTTTTAATTTTGGGGCAGACTGTACATTGCTAATGCTAAATGGTGTGGAACTAAACAGGTTTTGGCCGCAGAAATTTATTTATTTGAAATGTTTACTTATATCCAATTTTATTGGATTGGTGGAAGTTATTCAAAGTTTTAAATATTCCTATGACCATTATTAGGTTCCATGCTAAGGTTTGATTAACTTTACATCTATTCAACTACAATGTTTTTAGGATTCCGTACCTACCTCAAAAGGTAAAAAACGGACCCCTATAGGATCACTTTGTTGTCCGTCCGTCCGTCTGTCCATCCGTTCGTCTGTCTATCAAGACCCTTTATCTCAAGAACGCGTTGAGATCGCGCGAGATATCGAGTTGAAATTAAAACGATATGCTCAGGTCTATGGTCCCTATAAGCTGTGAAAAAAAATCGAAGTAACATTTCACATTTACCTATAATAAGTCAAAATAAAAATTACCTTACCAAGCGTCATTGAGAAGTTTACCTTTTGAAAGCATCTCAAAAACCATCTACCAAGCACTCCCGCTGTAAACGAAGCCCCCCCTGATTTCAAGTTATGCAAATAAGGTATTAGCAAGCATCACAAGGCTTCAGCTGTCATTTCAGCACAGAATTATCGTGACAGACATGTTTATTCATGTTCGGGGCTAAAAGTGGAAATGTTGTTGATGTGTTCGCGAACTATAGAGGTTGACGAAATGTTAAGAGATCGAGGTTACTTTATTGCAGGTAGTAGAATTATAAAAATAACATTAAATAATTATAAGTACTTATAAAATAAAACTTATATAACTAGACCTAACTCAAAAATAAAAAGACTAAAAACTACCCTCTAACCCTTGGCCTTTCGGCTAGGTGCCGATCATAGTACAGTGGAAACTGGATAAGTGGAATCGCAAGGGACCGGCTGTTTAGTTCCGCTTATCCAGGTTTTCCATTTATCCAGTTTTCCACTTAACCAGGTTCAAATAAAACGTTTTCTCACTTACAGAGGCTCTCGCTAACAGAGGTTGTGGATGCTAGTAATGTCGCTTATAGAGGTCACGTATGGTATGATCAAGACTTAAATAAGCATCTTTTATTAAATATGTATGTAGATATGTATGTATTAACAAAAATAGGTATGTAATCCTGACTTTAAAAAAAGCAATACTGTAAATAATCCACAGTACCTATTACTCGTATACAATTTTCAAAATTACAAAAACAAAATCACTCCTAATATTTATTTATGCAAGAGAAACCAGTATGGTTAAATAAATCAATGTACCGATTGTACTTTAATGCAAAAAAACTGAACGATGTGTGATCTCATACAAAATACGTAGTTAAAACACGAACCATAATGTTAACGAAACAAACTACCCTCCTTGTGACGGTTTATTAAAAATACAAATTTTATAACGCCGAGCTATTCCACTCATAGAGGTTTCGGAGACGGCTGCTTCCAGTTACAGAGGTAAAAATAAGAAATTTTCGAAAAAAATGGATTTCGCTTATAGAGGTCCCAAAATTCCACTTATAGAGGTAATTCGTTGCCAAGGGACTGGAACCGAGAACTTGGGTCCACTTAAAGAGGTTTTCCACTAACCCAGGTTCCACTTATCCAGTTTCCACTGTAGTATAGTTAGTTAGCATCAAATGTCACTATTAAAACCTCACATTTCTGACAAGCCACAGAGGAGAAGATACTAGTATGTCTATACCTACAGTCAAGTTTAAAAATACGGGTGCATTTATCATACTCAAAAATATGTCCCATAGCTCTTATACCAGCGAATTAAGAACTACGGGACATATTTTTGAGTAAGTTGTATGCACCCATATTTTAACACTTGACTGTAGAACAATAAAACTGTGGCAAATTATTTTGAATGCAGACTGTATAGATGTATATCTGTGTGTAAAAGTATTCCTAGATGGCAAAAAAGTAGGTACTTATAACGCGTTATTTAAGTTGTTTCTACACATTATATGTTAGTAAACCCTCTATGATGCGTCCAAAAAACCGAAAATTACGGACAGCATAAATACTATTTTGTTTGAAAGTTTTTTTTTTCATGCATATGCTATTATTGCGTAATAATAACGTCAATATCGATTTAACAATAACATTCACATTTCGAACATCTCTGAAAAACAAAGGACATTGATTTGATCTCATTGGTAACGTTTTATTCAAAATAACCTTCTTGTTTAAGCTTTTCGCGCGCATCCGTGTGTTGTAATGTGTTGGTTAGTGGTTACCCATTACTTTATATTACAACATTTACAACCTCCCAATAATGTTACACTAAACTATTAACCACTCACTATTCCAATACCCCGCCAACTTAGTATTAAAATATTCCTTACAAATATATATTGAAAGGCGCAGTTAACAATGACGCCCGTTTTTAGAAGTGGCCAGAAAAGGCTAAGCTGTACAAAGACCTATAATTCTTGCGAACAGATACGTAAATAAGATGGAGTAGTTTAGATAGCTAGGAAGTGGAAATTGTCAGTGTTACAGTTAGTTATTTAGTGTAGCTACTTTCTTGTAAGAAAATTATTTGTAACTTTAAAATAAACTTTTTTAAATCATGCCCTCTCGCGAGAGGAGGCCTGTGCCCAGCAGTGGGACATATATAGGTGGTATATAGGCCGAATTATTATATAATCAATTTTACTTAAATAAAAAAAAACTGTCAAAATTTTCTAGCATATAAACGACATAATAGCTCCTTTCATGTAGGAAAAAACAACTGAACAGATTTTAATGAATGTTGATAAAAAGGTAATCTGGATATTTTAAAATCTTACTCCATGCCTTTGTGTTACCTTGTTGAAAGTAATATTTAAAAAGAAAAATTACTGAATTAAAAAAAATGCATTTTATTCGCAACTCCCAGTAACCTCACACACGCCTACAGACACACACTAATGACACGTATAGATATATGGTTAATCACAACCTCCTTTAAAAACTAATTGACACATTTCAAAATGCCCTTTATTCCCACCTAACTACAAAAGATCTTACTTCAATACTAAATTCACAGCACTTACGACCTTTTGTAAGTAAACATTTTGTTCTTGGTCGTGGATCAGATACGTGCGCATGCAGAGACATCTGCCGTCGACGATCTATGGTCTTCGGGTCCGTCCGCCGCTCCGGTGAGCGAGCGGGACGTGGCCATATACGTGTGTAGCGCTGTCTCGCTTGCACACAGGAGTGGCACATCAGTGTGATAAGCGTATGGCTCAAATCGCGGGATCGTGCTACGTATAGTTGATGATGTATATGTATGTATATGCAAGGCGCTTTAGATATAGCACAGCATAGTTGCTGATATATATAAATCCATAGTCTACCACTGGAATTTACTGGTGTATTCGTCTTACAGTCCATCTAAGTTGACTTTGCATCAATTAGAACAGAATAAAAGTGAGGTAGTGTCAGTATATTATTATACGTCATATTTTCATAGGAATTTTACAATTACCCTTTTAAAAAATTTGCTACTGAATTAACAACCTTGAATTTGTAATTGAAGGCCAAATTGCCTGTGACGTATACGGGACAAGGCATACGAAGTATTAATGATGACATTGCCGCACTTAGTCAGTACAAATGAAATGCATAATTAGCATGGTTCGACTCTAATTTGTATTTGTGTCTCCTTGACGAAGCCTGCGTTGCTGGTCACAAACTATGGATTCCTCATTTTTAGGGTTCCGTGCCCAAAAGGTAAAAACGGGACGCTATTACTAAGACTCCGCTGTCCGTCCGTCTGTCTGTCTGTCACCAGGCTGTAAAGGCCCCAGTACACAATGGGCCATCGCCGGCCACTCCAAGGGACGCATTTATGCGTTAGAGGGAGCAAGTGATATTGCTATCTCATTCTACCGCATGGCTGCGTCCCTTGGAGTGGCCGGCGATGGCCCATTGTGTACTGGGGCCTTAACACATTCAATACCACTAAGTGCTACGGGTTACGCTCGTAGCGCGTAGCCACGGTTTCGTCGTATGTAGCGCGTAGTCGCTACGAACAGTGTACCCGACAGTCGGGTTCTTGGTGTTGAATGTGTTAACTCATGAACCCTTATAGCTAGACAGTTGAAATTTTCACAGATGATGTATTTCTGTTGCCATTATAACAACAAATACTAAAAACAAAATAAAATAAAAATTTACGATGGGCTCCCATACAACAAACGTGATTTTTTTTGCCGTTTTTGCGTAATGGTACGGAACCCTTCGTGCGCGAGTCCGACTCGCACTTGGCCGGTTTTTGTCGCATGATTTCGTGACGATATTTATACAAATTAATGTCTATACACTCGTAGTTACAAATACACTAGTTACCTTAAGCCAACTACATACAATCCTGCAGCATGTATGTACCTGGCTTTACCGATCAAGCGGTAAAACCTAGGTAACTCGCACAGCAGACCGACCGGTATAAATAGCCTCGCTTGTTAGCGCCACAATTAATGTGCCGTCTCGGTCGCCATTATGATTTCGTATGGGAAATCGTTTCAACTGACGGCAGATTTGTTGTAAGATATTGAGCTGTTATAGATATCGTTGGATAGATTGTGGTTGTTTGAAGATGGAATTGGAGATTATAATCGATTTTCTTGGTGTTTATGAATGGGTGGAACAGATATACAACTTAAGGTATAAAAAAAGAAAAAGACAAACTACAGTTTGATGTGATGACAGATGATTAGTAGAAATATTTTGGTAGAGAGCTACAAAAATAACTGAAATAAACTCATTATCTCTTTTTAATAAGGATTACGAATGGTATTGTTTTTAAATAAACATTTTGTTTTTTTTTAAACTTGCCTTAAGAAGAAGTATCTTCTTCTTCCTCGATTTGTCATAACACTCATAACTGAGGGTCGCGACCACAAGGAAAAGAAAAAAAGTATAAAGAAGTAGTAAGAAGTATATTCCAATATTTTCTTTTCGATTCAGAAATATCACTCGGTTGGTTAAATTCATAATTTTACTGTCATTTTCTTACCAGGTCTGAGGTGAGGTTTTCTGTACCTCATGTCTTCTTATCTTTACTTACCTGTAACAAAAAATATTATGTTACTTTATGATAGGTACAGGTAGGCAGGTATGATAGGTAGGTTGGATCTCTTTAAATCGAGAGTGAATAGACATCTCTTAGGTAAGAATGTTCCATCCTAGACTGCATCGGCACTTACCATCAGGTGATATTGTGGTCAAATGTTTACCTTTCTCCAATAAAAATAAAAAACAATGATATAATAACAAAACATATTAGGCTACTTTTTTAAGGTAGATTATAATGGACTCAATTATATTAGAATATCATTATTACCTAAACATAACCAACAATTTACATTTATACCTTATTACGTAGGAGTAAAGTGCAAAAGTGTTAACATATATTTGACCTCGATTGTACTACATCTGTATTTTTGACCTCAAGTCAGACTTCTATAGTTATTCTAGTTCGTTGTTCTGGATAATCTGGATTGAATATATTGTCATTTTTGACATACAATAGTTACGAAATTAACTAATAATGGTGTCGTTTTGGCAGTAAACGGTATACGGGTTTAATCCCGCACGGAAGTATATTCCTGGATCGATGATAACCAGTTAACCTAACTAACGAGCTCCGAACAATTCTAATCATCGACCAGTCGCATTAGCCCTGAATTAGTACCATCGTCTATTCACTGTCCATTTGTGAGCCCTATTCCGACGACATAGAGTATACATAAGGTCAGTTATTACCGAAGCATCGATAGCTTTACCATCACGCTGTTATTTGACGATGTTTAAACCTTATTACAAGGGAATAAGGTTCAAATAAGGTCAGGTATTACCGAGGCATCGATAACGTTATGGGGTGCCGGCATGCGAGGTAATTTTACTAGAATTATGGGAGCTGATGTACAGTGCATATGTATGCTGTCAAACGAATAGCAAGCTGTTGAGTGGCTTGAAATAACTTTGCAATTTAAACAATCGCTTTTGTATTTTGTTACAGTCAACCAGTTGATTTCTGGGCCACTTAGTACCCTGGTGACAATGATATAAGATTCCTTGCGGCTTTTATATGGGTTGTCACTGTGACAAAGTGCGAAATGGCCCAGAAAATAAATGAGATAGGTCGACTGACTTAGATTTTCATGGTTGACAAGTGATATTGGCTGAATACAGGTACCTTAAGGGAGTCTGGAGGATTAATAATATAATGTATCGGATCAGACATATTTAAAGCATTAAATTACATAAATATAAAAAAAACATACAAACACGCACACCACAGACAGGTGTATGGTAACGTAAATATACAAGTGCTTTTTGACACTAACCTAATATCAAACCCATCTGCATAGAGAAGTGAAAACCTTTGTTATTTAAAAAAATTACTGACGTACTTATGTCGAGTAGGTTATCAATTTATAGAAATTTGAAATTCGTTTGTAGATTTCTTTGGTTCTTTTTCATTTTGAATTACCATTAAGGATTTACAACTGTTCAAAATTGCTAACGGGTGCTAAAAAATGGCTCTTTGTCGCTAACAGATACCACAAAGGCGTTGTATCAAGGTATGGGTCTGACTTGTCCTATACGGTGCACGGTGCGGCGAGGGAGGAACAGATCGTGGTAATTTTTTGCATACAGACAGTTTATGACCCGGGGGTGGGAGAGACTGTGTCCATGTCGGAAAATGAAAGCGAGTTTAGTAGAAATTTGAGAACAGTGAAGGTGAAACTCGAATGACAACTGCATTAAATACTGTTACGGCATATGGCTGTTCGTAGCTGAATTCCGCTAATAGGACCTTCCTTCCTACCGGATCTTCAATCCGTCATTTATTTTTTATTAAGTAATAAGACAGTGACGCTTACTGTGTGCCTCATAAGAAGGTTCAAAGTCACCCAAAGGGCAATGGAGAGGGCTATGATTGAAGTCTCTCTGCGTGATCGCATCAGAAATGAGGCCATCCGCAGCAGAACCAAAGTAACCGATGTAGCCCGCCGAATCGCTAAACTTAAGTGGCAGTGGGCGGGGCACATTGCCCGTAGAACCGATGGCCGTTGGGGCGGAAAGGTTCTCGAGTGGCGACCACGTACCGGAAGGCGCAGCGTGGGTAGACCCACCACAAGGTGGACTGACGACCTGGTAAAGGTCGCGGGAGTCCGCTGGATGCGGGTGGCGCAGGACCGGTCATTGTGGCACTCTTTGGGGGAGGCCTAAGTCCAGCAGTGGCGTCCTCTGGCTGATATGATGATGATAAATAAGACAGTGACAGCGCCCGCGTTAAAGCCGCAGCAATAATGTTGCAACAGTAATGCAGTTGCAAATGCAATCCGAACGTCACCTTTAGTCGCTCTTTTAGCACGTTCGGGGTTACTGACCTAAGATTGGTTGGCAACTTATTTATACAGGTTGATCAGAAACATATTGCAACTCATAGCAGTTATAGGTTAGTTATTTTCTACTAAGCTTCAAACATTACGTATTGTATTTGAAGAGTAGGCAATGAAATTATTTAATTTTTTATTTTCCTCAGATAGGTATTGCTCAAAAACAATTAGGTGCACTGCACGCAGACCTGAAGTTTAAAATTTATTTGTAATGGATTTCTTGAGATTTACGCGTTAAATGTGTATCGCAAAAAAAAGAATAATATGAAATCCTGGCCGCCAATACCATTTCAAACTCTACAAAACGATTTTCGGACCAACAATCGTCTGTTAGTTCGTACTTTAGTACATTAGATCTATAAGTAAGTACTGTCCAAGACCCAGCGCAAGCGCCGAGTCCACAGAAGGCGTTCATTAAGCTAATTACAGGGTTTTGTCGGTGAAAGTATGCTCATTAGGCCGTGTACTGGACGCCGTTTTTGGCCATTTTGGAATCATTAGTAGTTAAAACAAATAATATGGCACGTCGGATAAATTCTGTAAAGAAGGAGCGAAAAAAATCATGTGTGACTTTTATCCCGCATACAGCGCATACTGAATATCAGTTTCTTTATAAATTCGCATGTATGCAATTACAGTCACCTCAGTCTTATATATTTTATCGCCTGCCATTTTCAAATTTCCACCTTTCCTTACTACCTCAAGAATATCAGAGATAATAAACCCGACGTGAGATCGAAGCAAAGATTGATGGGCGGGACGCATGACGGACGGCGCGGGGAAATTGCATCGCCACTCAGATGCACCTGAGACCGTGGTGCATGTGCATTGTATGCACGTAAGGATGTTTTCTTAAGGTAGCGGTGAAGGTGTTTAAAAAAAATGCTGAATGGTGTAGGTACTATGTAAGGATTTTTTAAGAATATTTGTGTAGGTGTGATGCACCCAATGATGAGTATATCTACGCCATTTAATTAAACGTATCCACCTGAGATCGTGCATGGTATGTATGTAAGGTTGTTTTCTTAAGGTTACGGTTGAGGTTTTTGAAAGAATGTTGACACTAGTGTGACGTGTGGGGAGTATTTGACACTGATGTATGCGATAATTTTGAACTGGGCTGTCATATTCCCACACGCGATAAATTTTAGATTAAGGTAAAGTAATTTTAATATTGACAAGGCTAAATTTAAGATAGGTACTACTACTACGTCACACGACAGGTCAAATATCACTTGAATTAGTTTTTCAATCAGATTAACATACTGATTAAACAAATGATCCCCTTGTGCAAAAATATGAACACTTTTGTACGAAAAATGTTGATAATTTTCTCTCTTCTATTCTTAATACCCTTTTCTTTAATGTTCCTAAACTTTCCACTATGTCATCAACTCATACGACAGGTCAAAGATCACTGCAATGAGTTTTTCAGTCAGATTAGCGAGCCGATTAATGATCCACTTTTGCAGAAATATGATCGGTTCGATTTGGCCCGCGAGGCAGCTCCGCATGCCAGGTCACACTATTCCATCGATGAGTTATGCTGGTAGGTTAATTAACCAAAGAATGAACTTTACAATCAAAGAATGAACATAGATATTTAAAAAATGCTGTGTATATTATGTCAAAACTTCACCATTTTAAAGTTTAAAGTTCTCATCGTGCCAGCAATGCGACTAGATACGACAGCAACACGACATTCGGCCCGATCCGAACTTTAAGATACGTCAAATATTACGTCTAGATACGATATGGACTAGATATGTCAAAAGTGACGTTTTTGTTTGAAGAAACGTCACTTTTGACACTGACATAGCTAACGTTGTAAGCAGTAACTTTGCAGCAGCGATTCTCTTGCAGTCTCAATCCAAATGAAACCTTTATTTATGTACGTACTCATATTCACGAAATATTCACATTATTTCTGGTAATAAAACACGTCAATATATCAGAATGATTTACACCGACATAATGTTAAGTTTTCATAATACCTGACCTGCCATACCTAACTCGTATTGGGTAACGCGAAAGGTGAACACTTCATGGCGTGAAATACGAGCAAGCTGCTACATACATGTTATCGCATGAGGAAATAGTGTAGGGAAGAAAATAATACACATTATTTAAAAAATCCTACATATTAGGTACCTATGTAAAATTGTACCATCACGCTCCAAGATTGTTATGCCACTTAGGCCCACTTGCACCATTCCACTAACCCGGGCTTAACCGGTTAAACCTGGAGTTACCATGGTTACCAGTACAATTTGACACTGGGTTGACGGTTAAACCGCTTAATCCCGGGTTAGTGGGATGGTGCAAGTGGGCCTTAGGGTCCTAACAATCGCGGTCCTAACTAAATTGGTTATTCAATACATGCGCTAAGAAATGTCCAACTTAGCTAGAACCCTAAATGGCTCAACCATCACGGAGCGTGACTGTATTGTTGGACCAATTAGGTACTTACACAAAACAATCTAGTATCACGATAAAATGTTGTGAAAAGGTCATTTTATCGAGAAATTGATATTAAATTTCGCTTTTTGAATTAGGTACATACGTAAATAGCTAGGACACATTGTCCTAGCAATCCTAGTTAGCATGCCTCATTCTTCGAGCATTTAGTAAATGAAGACGTCATCGCTGTCATTTTCTTTACGAAACAGTATGCCGATTTTTGCGGGGGAGGGGATGTCAAATGTATTGCTATTTCTACATGATTTGTACGTAACGTACAAATAGCCATGTCAGTCCATACAAAAGTTTGCACAATTGTGCAGGTTTTTCGGCAGGGGGTAAGCTCTTAAAGGCGACTCCAGTTATAAAATCGTCGGGTGACAAACAAAAGTCCCTAACTAACACCATTGAAATTATTCGACAATAAACCGTGTTACAAGTGTAATAAAGTGCATTGTTACTTTAATTTTTTGATAGTACTTAGTGACTTTTGCTTGTCACCCGACGAAATGCTCTAAGGTCTCATTAGACATGCTTACAAACCTACGTCTAACACAAAAGAATATTCAGGTAAAAAGACTAAAAAACTCATTTCTATCCTCACAAACCTAAGCTCACCAAATCGCGCCAAAACAGAGCGCGTAAAAACAGAACCTAGCTTTATCTTTATTATTAGTCTGCCTCGCAAAATTATGACGACTGCAGGAGTTTACCCTGTCCCTTTCCAACTCGGCTGGATCCTGCATCTGTCTCTCTCACACTCGTATGCACGTCTTGCAGTGATTGTGGGGATCACCGTCTAGGGACGCGAATGCTGGTGGTTTAAGACCGTGAGGGGTAGTTTCAGTTTTGTATTTAGTTTCGAGTCTTATCTTGCCCGGAAGGGGTCTTATCATTATTTTTTTTAATTGAATTAATTTTGAAATGTGTTGGCGGGATAATGGGTAAAGGTGTTGGAATGGCTTTGTAATTGTGAGAATGAGTTTTTTAAAAGATTTCAGGTTATTTTATGGAAAACATGGAAAGTTTGTTGGAAGAAACTTGACTGGTCGATGTATGTATAAGTAAACTATTAGATCGTTGTGTTATTAACCCTACTCTGTACTCTGTTTGTCTGTCTGTCTATCTGTATGTTCGTGTGTCTGTATGTTTTATGAAATTTTGTGTCGTCTCAAAATTTATGAACAGACGAGGTATGTGTACCTACAAGTCCCGTTTATGTAAATAATATAGAAAAGCATCTGACATATTGGCGTTGGCTACATTACGATATGAAGATGATTTATTTGTTGCATCATGCCGATGTAATCTCACTTCTTGTTAAACCCTAACTAGACTTGCTATAATCTATAGTTATTATCGTTTGTGGTTAATAAGGTGTATTCAGGTGATTTTAAACCAGTCCAGAACGTCGAATGATTTTTTCATTTCATTTCATTTATTTCATGCAAAAAACCATGGTTATAAAAGGTGTTACATAAACGTTTGGTACATAGTCAGTGCAAGGGCGTAGCACTGTTTTAAAAACTAGTTAAAAACTAAAAAGTTTATTTATACAAAACAAGATATGTATGTTTAAGTTGGTAGTTTAGGTTCAGGCGGAGTATGTCACTTTCTTAGGACGTCACATTCTAAGGACGTCACATTCTGAGTTCGTCACTTTCTGAGTACGTCACTTTCTGAGAACGCCACTTTCTGAGGACGTCACTTTCTGAGTTCGTCACTTTCTGAGTACGTCACTTTCTGAGAACGCCACTTTCTGAGTACGTCACTTTCTGAGTACGTCACTTTCTGAGTACGTCACTTTCTGAGAACGCCACTTTCTGAGTACGTCACTTTCTGAGTACGTCACTTTCTGAGAACGCCACTTTCTGAGTACGTCACTTTCTGAGGACGTCACTTTCTGAGAACGCCACTTTCTGAGGACGTCACTTTCTGAGTACGTCGCGTTTTTTAGCATAGGTACGATTTAACAGTATAATATGCCTGCACGAAAAATGTATACTGCCAGCAACCAGATTAACTGTTCGACATACGGTCGCTTTTATATCCTACATACCAATAGCAATCTCTGTTTGCCTTACACCTGACTGTAGAGAATTCCATTTGGCAAAACGTCCTATGTTTCGTGCAATAAAGTGAAAAATAGAGAAATAAATAATAAAAAAAGGCTGCTATTTAACTGATCACCAGATTTAATAAAATTTAATACCAAATAAATCTACTTTACCACCCTAAAATAATAAACGATCACCAAAATAATAACACCATTTTAATGTGAAATGATTACCAATTTTATTACATTTTACTATCCTATTAAAGGAAATGACACCAAACTAATCATTATTAACCCAAAAATTGTAAATGATTACCAAATTTCAAACTCCATTTTAATGTGAAATGATAACCATTTTTTTACATCTTGCTATCCTATTAAATAAAATGACACCAAAATAATCATTGTAAACCCAAAAATAGTAAATGACCACCAAAATTAGAACTCCATTTTAATGTAAAATTCTAACCAAATTTTTAAATCTTGCTATCCTATTAAAGCAAATGACTCCAAAATAATAATTGTAAACCCAAAAATAGTAAATGACCACCAAAATTGTAACAACATTTTAATTAAAAATGTGCAAATATTTAATATATCGTTATCCTATTAAATTGATTAATCCACTTCGTTATCTTTTTCTAACCTAACCTAACCCACTTTTCTAGTAGCATTTCGTTTCTGTATGGGTTGCAGTTCAAACCTAACCTAACCCACTTTTCTAGTAGCATTTCGTTTCTGTAAGGGTCGCAGTTCAAACCTAACCTAACCCACTTTTCTAGTAGCATTTCTTTTCTGTATGGGTCGCAGTTCAAACCTAACCTAACCCACTTTTCTAGTAGCATTTCGTTTCTGTAAGGGTCGCAGTTCAAACCTAACCGAACTCACTTTTCTAGTAGCATTTCGTTTCTGTATGGGTTGCAGTTCAAACCTAACCTAACCCACTTTTCTAGTAGCATTTCGTTTCTGTATGGGTCGCAGTTCAAACCTAACCTAACCCACTTTTCTAGTAGAATTTCGTTTCTGTATGGGTCGCAGTTCAAACCTAACCTAACCTACTTTTCTAGTAGCATTTCGTTTCTGTAAGGGTCGCAGTTTAAACCTGACCTAACCCACTTTTCTAGTAAGTAGCATTTCTTTTCTGTAAGGGTCGCAGTTCAAACCTAACCTAACCCACTTTTCTAGTAGTATTTCTTTTCTGTAAGGGTCGCAGTTCAAACCTAACCTAACCCACTTTTCTAGTAGCATTTCTTTTCTGTAAGGGTCGCAGTTCAAACCTAACCTAACCCACTATTCTAGTAGCATTTCAGTATGCAACTAGAAGAGTAGGTTAGGTTAGGTAGGTATGCGGTGCGGGGTACGGGGGGTTGAGCGGGAGGGGCTAGTAATTTTGGCATCATTTTACTTTATTTGGTAATATGTATACATTTTTTGGTAATCATAGTGGTTTATTTAGGTGAAAATATCGC
The DNA here is from genome assembly GCF_910591565.1 of Cydia splendana. Lineage (NCBI taxonomy): Eukaryota > Metazoa > Arthropoda > Insecta > Lepidoptera > Tortricidae > Cydia > Cydia splendana. The sequence goes on along the minus strand of NC_085967.1, from coordinate 22,337,010 downwards.
ATTAATTTGGTCTTCAAGATTTGGTGATCATTAATGATTTTTGGTTATCATTCAATATATTTGGTATTCGAATACAATTTGAAGTGCAGTCGTAATTACAACGGTGGTACTTTTGTAATTTTAGGCCTTATTTTTTTGCTGTTCAGTAATTTTTTTTGGTAAGCATGATTTTTTTATTTAGGGTACCAAAGTATTTTTTGGTGGTCATTATATTTGTAGCCATAAAAAAACAATCTAATTATGTTTAAAACATTATTTAATTCAGAATACTTAGAAACTACAAGCAGCAAAACATTTAGCCACAGATTGGAGTTAGGCCGGCAACAGCTTCGATTGAATACACATAAATGTTTCGCACAGTAGGAACCATGATTTTATCATTCTCCGCTGTGATTAGCTGGTGAAGGTATCACGGCAAGCTCGCTGACACCAGTAGAAGGACATTCCCACATATTTACATTTAAACGGACTGCCGCTCCTTTCGTGACAACATATTCTTCAACATACCGCGTCTTCTGTCATGTCTCCATAAACTCACGTCTTTTTTTCTGATGATAGTGTAAATTTTGGATATCTGCGTATAAAAATCAGCTCTTGCAGTTTTGGTTCAGACAATATTTCTTCTCGTGTCACCTGTGGAGAATAGGCGTCAAAGGATTTTTTCTTCATATCGGCAACGGCATATTCAGAATATATGTTCAGCCATCAATCACTTCTGCGTATGGAGTGATCCATACTCTCATAGTTCTCATGTTCTGCATATATTTAATGTAATTTATTTGTTTGTTTTCTTCCTATATAGGTTACACGATGAATTTTTAAATTAATATAACATTGTACTTTTAGCCTGATAATAAAAATCTATCATGTCGCCGATTTGACATCGCTGATTTTTTTTCTATTTAAAATCCGAAACTACAAAAAGGTTATAAAGTTTGTCAAAGGACTGTCTCATTTCAAACATAGACAGAGATAAACATACTATCTTTGTCTTACACTAGTACTAGCACCCAAAAGAAAAGGATGAGTGTAGTTTTTATTGTTCTTATTTAATGAAAAAAATTGTTTGACCACTTACAGTCCGTTAACTCTCAGAATGAACTTCGTTTTTCGGGTAAAATCGGACGTATTCGCGTAATAGAAAATGACAGCGTCGTACTGATTTAGTTGCAACTTGCAATCCAACACTCAAAACTATACAGGGTGGTCTATACCACAACGTCCAAATTTTTTTTTAGATTCCTCAATTCAATTATAGAATATGTATGTTAGCCGGTTTGTCGTAGTTTTCGAGTTATGAATTTTTGAACTTTTAACTTTTGTTAAGAAATTCCGGCCCGAACCAATTAATTTATTTAAAAAAACTATTGAACTTTTTTGAATGTTTCTTTTTATAACATAATCCTTTACAAACGACGCAGTTTGCTAAAAAAATCAGCATCCTCACTTGGCTGCGAGTTGGAAAAAAAGACAAAAGTCAAAGTTTTACGTTCAAGCAGGTCAAGTTTAGATTTTACCTAATTAAAAAAAACATGCGAGTTCAACGACTTTTGGTTATTTTAGAAACTGCTAGTCCCTAAGTTTTTTTTAAAGGTAAAAAAAAGTGACAATAGTCATAATTTGACAGAGTCACCGGTCAAAGGAATCGAGGTGGAAAGTTCCCAAATTAGTAATCTGATAAGAATCTAAAAAAAAACAACGGGATGCACTCCGGGAGTGCCGGCAGAAGTGAAAACTGAAGTGAAAACTCAATGACATTGTAACAGTTTTTCGATCAGGTCACGTGTCCGTCTTACGTCTTACGAATCTTACGGTCACGTGACCTGTCGCGAGTTTAACATTTTTTCCCCATCACAAAAAGTGCACAGCGCCGCTAAAGAAGTTTTCACTTAAAAATTTTGGACATCGAGGTTTGTACCACCCTGTATAGAGTAGTTAATACCACCATAACTAGTAGGTAAATATTTAGATTCATATTAAAATATGTGACCTTTAAGTACCTACTGTATAATTATTTACAAATTAAATTTAAAATTTTTGTTTTAATTTATTTTTTTATGTTAAAGTAAATTTTAATTAAAACTAGAGATTAAATAAAAAAAACACAAACTATAAAAAATATACTTACCTACAAAAAAATATGCCTGTTATTATTACCACTCTGTATAATTTCAGCGAGAAGTAGTAAATGACGGTGTGACGTTCTGCTTTCAAATTCTGATTCTATTTTATTTAGATTATGACAAAAAGTCAAATAGCAATATAGTCATCAACCAAATATTAAGCATAACGTCATTAAATTAGGGCTTGTTTTACATTGAGACAATAGGTATCCCTAACTTCTTGCGAGTGAGTAAGAAAGCAGAACAACAGTATCACCTTCGCGTGCTACCGCCGATACCCGATGTATCTTTCTAAAATCCGAAGGTCATTCGGCCGCGACTTCATCTGCTTGGAAATATGATGATGATGATGATATCGTACCTATGCTAAAAACGTGACGTACTCAGAAAGTGACGTCCTCAGAAAGTGGCGATCTCAGAAAGTGACGTCCTCAGAAAGTGACGTACTCAGAAAGTGGCGTTCTCAGAAAGTGACGTACTCAGAAAGTGACGAACTCAGAAAGTGACGTACTCAGAAAGTGACGAACTCAGAAAGTGACGTACTCAGAAAGTGACGAACTCAGAAAGTGACGTCCTCAGAAAGTGGCGTTCTCATAAAGTGACGTACTCAGAAAGTGACGAACTCAGAATGTGACGTCCTCAGAATGTGACGTCCTAAGAAAGTGACATACTCCGCCTGAACCGTAGTTTAGTGGTAGTTGTAAACGATGTGATTGAATAATATCTATTTTCGGAATTGCTCGATGTTCGAAGATAATAATAACAATGAAATGATTACCCAGGTATGTACTATTGTAATTAGTCCTTGAGGCCTACTTGCAGAATACATTTTTGAATTTTGTTTTGAAACAAGCCTAGGTGTATTTAGATTACACGAAACTCAGTTTTACAAACAACGAGATGGATTGTAGAAACCGTTGGCAGTGCACAACCGATCATTGTGAAGATGGTTGGTGAAAGCATTTTCTTAGCAGTGACTTTCAGATAAACTATGAGGATGATGACGATGTCCATGACTTAAGCCCCATCTAAGCTTTGATTTTCATTATGAAATTGTTAATATTAATCAAACGTGTTGTCACTTTTGTACTTAATACAGTTTATTTAACCCCTTTCCAATATTTTAAATGTAAATAATTAAATGAGTTAATTAGACATCCAACCTGAGCACAAGTTTCAACATATCCCAAAGAAAACTTAAATCAGCAAAGAAACTAAATTAAAAAACTAACTCAAAATGCAATCCCCGGCCACAGACATAAAATCCAACGGGGCCAGTTTCCCGAGTTTGCAGACTTGACTTCACGAAATGACTCCGAGGTGACTGTCTGAATTAATAAGCTGTAGATCGCTTTTACGATACTTGTTCTTTTTTATTATTTTGTATACATAATGTAACTATCTCTATGTAAGGGTGGAACTTATGTTGTAAACATAGTTATAGTTTTGTTGGTTTGTCAGTTTTATTATAGGTACCTGTTATATACAGAAGCCAGAAAGCTACAAGTGGAAAAGAAAAATGCGAGGCTCCTTCACGGCAAAGAGATTTCTGAAAGGTGAACGGATAGTGTTATCTGAGTGATCTACAATTAATCGAGTACCGTCATTATAATCGTAAAGCTGGATTACAAAGTAAAACAAAATCATTAAAATGAAATAATTTTATATCAGTGACAACCCTACAAAGTTATTTACATTTTAAATTGACACGTCATGTCATTCATAGGATCTACATGCTAGGGTTGAAACATACAGATTTTTGCACTAATGTTTGACAAACTGTATCTCACAAATGGTTAGAAATATTAACGTGATTAATAAGTGAAAAATAAAGTACGTAGTCTAAACAATTCACCGTTTGCATATAAGTCCCTCATTCTGTTCCACCCGATATAGGTAGATGTTAGTATATAAGTAGTAGCAGTCAGATGAAATAAAGCTCATCAAAACCGAAAATCGTCTTGAACAATTAAAATAATTACAAGTCACAACTATCAAGCCCAATCCCCGCCCGTCAAGTCACATGTCACGTGACGTCAATTTGACGTCATATGACGTCACTTACTTATTCACCGCGTAATTACTGAGATATTACTTACGTTCATATCGATTCTGTTTTATCTTGGAAAGATGGTTAGGAGTAGTCAGATTGTGTGTTGTGGAATAAAAGCGATCTATTCCAGACAAATACTTGGATATTAATTATTTAGATATACTGTGCCTACCCCTAATGTAAGTTTCATTCGATAACTTGACCTGACGAACGCGTTTTTACAGTTTTTACCTATTTTTTGGCTAGTGTAAAAAAATCTCGCACCCAAACCCCGGGGTATGTTTATGACAACCCTAATTTATATAGCTTTAAGACATGTGCGACATGCGGCGGGCAACTGACCGACGACACCCGTGATTTGTGGTAGCCCTGCTGCTGACGTGCCAATTGTCTCCGTCTTGAGACGGCGCGACTCACGAGCGACAAGCGACGTTGCTCATGTGGTCTAAGTTAGCAACTGACCGACGACACCCGTGATTTGTGGTAGCCCTGCTGCTGACGTGCCAATTGTCTCCGTCTTGAGACGGCGCGACTCACGAGCGACAAGCGACGTTGCTCTTGTGGTCTAAGTTAGCAACTGACCGTCAACACGCGTGATTTGTGGTAACTCTGCTGCTGACGTGCCAATTGTCTCCGTCTTGAGACGGCACGAGCACGAGCGACAAGCGATGTTAATCATGTGGTCTAAGTTAAAAATAAACAGTAAAATACTAAGAAAAAGGCAGGCAGACATAGGCGCTACTTACGTTGTCAAAAAACTCACTAGTGCCATTCTTAAATATTGATATTTTTAACGAAACTCTGCTATATATTTAATAGAATTTGATGCAACTGTCTTAACCAGTTGTTACTGTCTTAAAAAGAAGAACTTTTGACTCCACATTACAAATCTTACATAGCAAGTTTTGAAGCTATTCGGAAGTCCCTTAATTTCATAAACCCCCCTTTATTTTCATCTTTAGTTTAGGGGCAATCACTCTTGCTTCTTTACACATATCCCTAAGCATTCATGATGTTATTTAGTTAGGCAGTTTTCTTATACGCAGGAGCGACGTGCTAATTCGCATCAGTGGGATAATCGCGTTAAAATATATCTGCTTATAAGCATGCCGCTCGTTATTGACTTAAAAATACGTCAGGATCAGTCAGGGGTAGCAAATCGAGTAAACGGTTCTAGATACAAACGCTTATAAGGGCCATTATACTAATGATAATTATAATTTAGGTACCTATGCTATGCGTTGTTGTAATGTTATGTGTAAGTTTGATTTATTTTGCTCCTCTTTTTTATCTGTATATTTTTTTCTATTTCACCCGCTCCTCTTATGCACCTGCCGCTCGCTTGTGCCATTGGCCACGTTTCGCACTCTGTCACGGGCAGCGGGTTGTGTAAACGCTCCTTGATACAAACCCCTAAGGCCAGGCTAATATAGTACTACATATATTAATATTTACATTACTTAAGAATGCGAAATACGGATATTTGTGATAACAAGATATCGTGCAATTTCAATGATTACTTACATACATATACATACAATTACAAGAAACTTACGTATACGAAAGATTAAGGGCCAGTTGGACCAACCACTATTGACAGACTGTTCAGCATCAACCAGCAGTAAAGTATAAGACATCCCATTACAATCAGCGAATGTTTCAACGGTACGGACGGGTTGGTACAACCGACCCTAAGTGCGTCACAATCAGCCAGTATTTGGTATAAATACTGTTTGTCCCTAATACATTCCGTACATATAAAATAAAAATCTAATACGTACTAATGTGTGTTAGTTAGGCAACTGTTAGAGGAATCCTTAAGGCATTAAGTTTCTCCATTTTAACCTTTTTACTTCCAATAAAGTTCTAATAATTACGGCTTTGATTAGTGTCTTCGTACGAATGTTCTTTAGACGAGCGTTTCTTTTATTTTTTGCCATTATAAATACCTATTGTGAGCTTTTTTGCCACTTTTGTGTTATTTCTAGTCAGGATCGCGAGGCCTTTTCATCCTTATAGGAGAAAAAAAGTGTCCTAAAATTTCCATATATTTTCCAAACTTTCCTTTTTGTTACCGCCATACAAAGTATATGGGGAAATGGTAACACAATAGGAAAAAACTCTAGGATATTTTTATTCCATTAGGATCGAAAGAGCTCGTGATTCTGAGTAGAAATAACACAAAAGTGGCAAAAAAGGTCACAATATATAAAAATGGCAAAATATAAAAGAAACGCTCAGACAGAACATGTGTCCACAGGTACCTACAGGTCCATGTACAATCATTGACCAATTCTTTGTTTTCCCACACGTCAGCACCATACACTCAAATCAAAGCAGAAAGCACTACAAAAAACTAAGGCATCACAAAGGGTTACCAAGCACCTTACCCTCAAAAGGGTTCTAAAAAACCTTTGAAGGGGGTGTTAAAACCTTATCCGAAGGTTTAATTAAAGAGGGGGCGGGAGGGGGGTGAGGGAGTGGCCATTTCAGCGCTGTCCACTTCCGGTTAACGTATGGACTGAGTCCTGACGGAGGAAAAAGAAACGGAAAGGTGTGGAGGCGACTTTTAATTATTTTATGCTTGACGCTGTTGAGGCAAAATTTTAATTACAGATATATAAGTGAAGCTATATTTAATTTTATACAGGTTAGATACATAAATGGTTTGTTTATTTATAAAAAGCTCTTATTTATTTAAGAATTGGGTTTGTTTTGTTTTTGCTCAAAATGATTCCTCGATTCGCTATTGCGCTCATCCACACTATTAAACATATAGGAACAGACAACGCACATCTAAAACCATTGAAAGTACGACTTTGATTGCAAATGTTGCACATGCGTCAGAGGCCACTGTGGATTGCAGCATGTAATTAATATAAGTATAAATTATTTGAGGACAATCTTACACATATCGACCTAGCCCCAAACTAAGCAAAGCTTGTACTATGAGTACTAGGCGACGATATACATTAGATAAATACATACTTATACACATAGAAAACACCCATGACTTAGGAACAAATATCTGTGTCTACACACAAAATAATGCCCTTACCGGGATTCGAACCCGGGACCATCGGCTTCATAGGCAGGGTCACTACCCACAAGGCCAGACCTGTCATCAAGCGGTTTAGTGCCATCCCAACTAGCGTCTCCCTAGCGTCGGCGTCTAGTCAACTCTATGGCCGCTGCTCTACGCAACGTCGACGCAACTGCGCATCGACGTCATTTTCCATAGCGCTGACTATTAGACGCCGACGCTCAAAAGACGCTAGTGTGGGGTGGCACTAAGGGACTCATTGATAGCGGGTTTTGAAAAAAAGACATTAAAATTCTTTGGAAAAACGAATATAACACAGTCGATGAATTAAGAAACCATACCTTTTAGAAGTCTGTTAAATAAGTCAGTCTAATCACCCTATCTGTGATACTCGTAAGAGGTAAATCACATTAGTCCATCTTCCTATATGTCACATAAAAAGGACGCTGTCCTTTATAAAGCACATCGGATCAGACGCTCAATAATCGAGTAAGTGTACGGCGGCTCCCTATTTCATTATCTCCCTGTGCGTCCTTTACATGGCCTAGCATGGTGAGTGTCCTTTAGAGAGGACATAAACTTAAGTCGGATTTAAAGTCATTTATGTATAACTAAAAAAAAATAATTAAAAACCGGGCAAGTGCGAGTCGGACTCGCGCACGAAGGGTTCCGTACCATAATGCAAAAAAAAAAAAACAAAAAAAAAGCAAAAAAAAAAACGGTCACCCATCCAAATACTGACCACTCCCGACGTTGCTTAACTTTGGTCAAAAATCACGTTTGTTGTATGGGAGCCCCATTTAAATCTTTATTTTATTCTGTTTTTAGTATTTGTTGTTATAGCGGCAACAGAAATACATCATCTGTGAAAATTTCAACTGTCTAGCTATCACGGTTCGTGAGATACAGCCTGGTGACAGACGGACGGACGGACGGACGGACGGACGGACAGCGAAGTCTTAGTAATAGGGTCCCGTTTTACCCTTTGGGTACGGAACCCTAAAAATTAATCTGTTTATTTCATAAAAAAAGGCATGCATATTTACAAACTTAATTGTAACTTACTAATCGTAAATTCAAAAGATTTTTTTGAGTTAAGGAGTCTAGGTAGTCATATAGAATTAATTATACACTACTACATACTACAGTTTTATTATATTGTTACAGGATAGGGGATTCGATTGTTCTCTCATTTTAAGCATGTGTTTCTTTATAATGTATCTGACTGACTGTAACTGAGAGTTTCCGCTAATTTTAGACAAATTAAAACACATTAATCCATATTCCTATGTCACATATAAACCGACCAAGTGCGAGTCGGACTCGCGCACGAAGGGTTGCGAAACATTACGCAAGAAACAGCAAAAACATCACGTTTGTTGTATGGGAGACCCACATAAATTTATTTTATTCTGTTTTTAGAATTTGTTGTTATAGCGGCAACAGAAATACATCATCTGTGAAAATTTCAACTGTCTATCACGGTTCTTGAGTTCCGGCCTGGTGACAGACAGACGGACAATGGAGTCTTAGTAATACGGTCCCATTTTTACCCTTTAGGTACGGAACCCTAAAAGGACGCTGTCCTCATCTGATCAGACTAATGATGAGATATGGAATAATAATAAGTTTACCAACAGGCAGGGGTATGCTTCACTTGTTTGGCCGGTGCCGTAGTAAAAAACCCATATTTCCCCGTATAACCATGCTAGCCCTCCCTCGTCGCAGTTTTATTTCAACGTTCTTGAATTGTTAATGTGTCCATCTCAGCCACGATTGAAAGTGCTCGCTAGCATGGCTTTAATTAAACGTTGAAATCTGCTTTAATTCACTTCTTGTACGGTAGAGGTCTGTCAGAAAAGGTAATAGGAAAGTAGGATCCCAGTCTTAGTTGTCAAGTTATCTCGTGTGACTCGTGTCTTTAATAGGTATAGTTTGCTATTTGGTTGTGTTTTCTTTAGTGTAATCCGTTTTGTTTTACTTAATATTTTCTTTTTAGGGTTCCGTACTCAAAGGGTAATAACGGGACCCTATTACTAACACTCCACTGTCCTTCTGTCTGTCTGTCACCAGGCTCATGAACCGTGATAGTTACAATTAAAATTTTAATTTTTTTACAGATGATGTATTTCTGTTGACGCTAATAACCAAAATTAAATTTGTACGGAACCCTCGGTGGCCGAGTCCGAATCGCACTAGTCCGGTTGTCCTCTTACTCAATTACTGTGTTACTAATTACATGTTCGTCATAATCGTAGTAGTAATGCGGCGACATGATCGTCATAATCGTAGTAGTAATGCGGTTGCGAACGTCACTCATTTTATCAAGTAAATTGACAGAATACAACAGCGACAACAACGCCGCCGCAGTAATTTAGTTGTAGTTGACATCGGAATGTCATCTTTACTTTACTACAGAGCCTGATTATGATAAGCACCTCAACACAGGTGACATGTAACTGTCATACCTATATACGTGTATGTAATATATGTATGTACAGTATGTTAAGCCAGGCGACGCACAGAGCTCGACGCTAAGTGTGACGAGCTAAAGGCCAGACCACCTGTGACCATCAAGTATAATTACGTCGGAGGGGTGCTGACCTGCAGCAAGAGCGGCATTTGCTGCAAAGATTGGCTACGTCAGTCACCTGAGAGCGCACCAGCGACGCTCTCGGCGGTAGAAAAGCAGTAGCCGAAAACGGCTAGGAGATGATGATGTTAAGACATACGATTCCATACGTGTCGTCACTGTTATCAGCTCCCGACATGGGCTATTATGAGGGCCGTCGGTCAGTTATCGGGGCGCGCAGGAATCCTGCGGCAGGACGTTCAACCCGATTGGAGATGTAAAAAATTATGATGTCCTCTCTACATGAATAAATAACCTCAACTACTGAGCTTGATTATGATAAATAGCTCAACACATGTGACATGTAACTGACACCGTACATACATACACCACCTATACCTTCATGTAACATACGACTCCATACGGGTCGTCATCGTTATCAGCCCGCGCCACGGGCCATTATGACGGCCGTCGGTCAGTTATCGGGGCGCGCCGAACGCCGTTCAGTCCGATTGGGGATGTAAAAATTTATGCGCAGCGTTTGAATATTGGCCAAGGTTTTTGCTGTTTTTAGTTTCCCGTGTAACCTATGATTGGTAGATTGCAGCATCACAAGTACTGGATCAAATGCGTCAAAGGTCTTTTTAGACCATGACGATCGTCTGGATTGACGCGAATCTCACGCACGTCTTTTATCATTAACCAACTTCATTTAGCATTAACCAGATCAACATTAACTTCATTAGCATTAACTAGATCAGCGTGAGCGATCTTTAAGCTCGTATTAAAATAAGACAACACCGAATCATATTGTCAAATCTGATCAGGCTGCTGCTCAAAACCCATCGCATAGCAATCGATATATGATGCATTCCTGTTATCCCTACACATAGGGCTCGCAGAAGAATCCTCCATTTGTCACGATCTTGAGCGGCTTCTTCCAGCTCTTTCCAGCCGAGTCCAGTTGAGCCAGCCTCCTTCTCAACTGATCGCCTCCATGTAGTACAAGGCCTCCCCGACCGCCTACTGCCGGCCGCATGCCAGCGGAGACCCTACTTGGCCAGATGGCTGTCCGGCCTACGGAGAACGTGTCCGATCCAGCGTCATTTCCTTTCGAGGATCTCCCTTCCTAAGGGTTTCTGTTCCGTCATCTGCCATAGTCTGACGTTTGAGATGGTTCGTGGCCAGTAGATCCCCAGAATGCGTCGCAGGGAATTGTTTACGAATACCTGCAGACGATTGGTGACAACTTTCCTCACAAGCACTAGATATACACTAAAATGATATATTTTCACATGGCCTCCAAACGCGGCTACCTTTTTCCACAGTACTAGGCTATCATTACCAGCTAACTGATAAGGCAACTTGCCACTATTTATTGCCCCCTTACGTTTACTGGCCATTGTTTCAAGCAATGAGGAAAGGATATAATGAGTGTGTTTTTCAAACGAAGCATAAATCTGCTCGGATTGGGTGTATGGGAATTTGTGACTTGTGAAGTTGGCACAAGGTAGATTTTTGAGGGAGGGTGGAATGAGGTTAGAATAATGTTAGGAACTGTTTTGACTGGGGCTGGAGTAGTGGCTTTATTAGAAGCCTTGATTTAGCTTGTATTTGATTATATGCTAATGAATAAGTACTTACAACTAGAAAATCCTTGAATTCTTTGAAATTTTCCGACAAAAAACAATTGACAAAAAATATAGATGCGGGCGCTGTCATCTCTATCTATCAACTAGTTGATAAAAGGAGTGACGTTCGCCGCCGTATCACTGCCGCGATTATGACGTTCTATCCGTCACTCATTTTATCAAGAAATTTGACAGATACAGCGGTGTCATCAAAGTCACAGCAGTAACGTTGGAACAGTCATGCAGCCGCAGTGGACAACCGAATGTCACCATATTTCTCCTTTTAAGGGTTCCGTAACCAAAGGTTAAAAACGGGACCCTATTACTAAGACTCCACTGTCCGTCCGTCTGTCTGTCTGTTTGACACCAGGTTGTATCTCATGAATCTTGATAGCTAGACAGTTGAAATTTTCACAGATGGTGAATTTCTGTTGCCGCTATAACAACAAATACTAAAAAGTACGGAACCCTCGGTGGGCGAGTCCGACTCGACTTGTCCGGTTTTTTTTTTTATTTAACCCTCATATTATCATTTTCCTTCTTTTATATTTTTATTGGAATATGCACCAATTTTTTACAACAGGTTCAAACTATGGAAAATTACCTTAATAAAAGTAGTTTTTGAGAGATTGGGTACATTATAAACAGGAAAAACTGTTTATATGTAAAACTCCATATCGTTTTAAAAAAACAATCATGCTGATAATGATCTATTTGAAGTGACGCAAAAGCACACACAGGTGACCATTACCTCCATTATTCATAATAATAAAATTCACAAATGTAATAAAATATGATTAAATTCAATCAACTCTTGTAATTAAATAACCAGGTGTAACTGTAATTCCCAATAAATCACCTTTCGTAATGACGCTGTGCATCATCAAGACAGTTGCATTACCTGTTGCAGTTGCACATGACATATGGCCGCGATTATACCTAACACTCGCTTGATAGTTCCTGATAATATGTTGCAAGGTTTCTGAGTAATTGTTTTGTAACAGGGTGATTCTGAATTATAGTATAGGGAATACACATCATCATCATAATTTAAGAGCATGGCTCTTGTCGGTGGAGTATGCGCCAGTTTTCGCGGTCCTCGGCCAGGTTCTGTAGGTCCTTGTAAGACACGACATATGCTTTTGCTTTTAGTTGTTGTGTATAGCTTGCTCGTGGTTTTCCTCTTCCTCTCCTAGCTTAGATCCTGCCTTCTAATATAGTTTTAAAGAAAGTGTCGTGTCTTATCAAGTGACCTATCATTTTGCCTAGTCTATAGACACAGAAGCAATAATATTAGTTAGTCAAAGGACAGTCTCATTTCAAACATAGACAGACAGAATCATACTATCTTTGTATTACACTAGTACTAGCACCCGAAAGATAAGGATGAGTATAATTTTTTTGTTCTTATTTACGGACATATTTTGTTTGACAGACTATAGTTTAATTTTTCCTTATATGACATTTCAACTCGGTTGAACCAGCTGTGGTCAAATGACTGACGTCCCAGCAAAATGTCAACGGTGTAAATATTTTAAATAATTTACTGCCAGATGATGTGTACGGCCAAGGAATGTAATTTCAGTACCATTTCTAACCTTGTCACTTTGACAATAGTATGAGGTCCCTAGCGACTTTTATATTGATTGTCACTGTGACAATGACAAAGTACGAAATGGTGCGGAAATTTCTTTGACTGTACATAAGATAAGAGCTAGAATGTAGTGCTATAACATGGGATTTTCACTGCATATAAAATATTTGTACCTAATATGCTCGATACAATGTATGTAACTATGTATTAGATCAAAATGTATTTATACGATTCCATATAAGGTTCCTGTGCGTGTTGTTAAGTACTTCATGAGAATACTTATAAGTCTCGTACATACATTAATGTTCTTACGTACATCACATAAACATTATCTGTCATTGTGAAACAGGCCATCAAACTTCATAGGTATCACATACTAAGTAAGTTACATAAGAGTAAGATTATTCTATTAATAATAGCAATAATAATAATAATAGTTTCACCATTAATACCTACTTACGGTTTCATACTCACATTTGTATGTTTTGTAAAGATTTAAAACGATCATCAAATACTTCTTTATGTCAGTACAAATGCGTTTATGACCCATTGAGTAATATTGAATAGTAGTCATAAAGATTTGAGCTCAAACACAAAATATATCATCGTCATAGCAATTCTCAGTTTCAACTATATATTTCTCTTTAAATATAAACAATCGAATTAACAGCAAGTTATGTCCGTCATAAAGTACGTCCATTGAATGCTGCGTAATATTAGAATCTCCACGATATTGTTATAAAATCAAATCCTTTTGAAATCGTACGGAACGCGAATATGTTACACCCACGGATGTTTTGTGGTGGAAGTCATGACTCATGAGAGATTGACGAGATGATAACGAAGACTATATCCTAGCGATAATCTCGCCTGGTGCTACAGAATTCGGGTTTTTCTGTTCAATGCTTTTGGTGCAATATAGAATATTAACTTTTACTTATTACCCTCAACATGACTTTAATGCGGTCAGATTCAATAGCAACTCCGTAAACATACTCGCAAATCGCGTAATGCATATGGCTCGTACTAAATATATGCGCGCAAAAATTGTCGTGACTGAAAAACTTTCCCAATATCTTCGTTCTACAAATAGCGCAAAATGTTTTCTTCTCATTTGTCAAAAACTGTATTTTCCTTTCTTTATTAAGTCACAAGATTTTTTTCACAAGGCACGATATTTTAATATCTTGTATATTGATGATCATTTGCCGTTCATTGTTTATTCTTTAGGGTCAATATAATGGTACTCATAGAAACATATAAAAATTTAAACAAATCACAATTTATTAAGAACAAAATCCGACTATTATATAACATACTCACTGAATTCAGGGTCAAATGAATTATCTAAAACGTCCGTATGAAAAATTAAATCGCCACCGCTGATGACTCGAGCCACACAGATCAGTCTGAAGCCTGATGGTACGTATAAAGTAGGCAGCCATGCGACAAAAGGCTGGTATCGCGCCATCTGTCGGTGGACGTGTGACCTAACGGCTTGGACGGGGAATTATGACAGTGTTATTGTCACTATAAATGCTTGATAATGTATAAATACATCCTTTAACTGACATGTACATCTAAGAAGAGAAGAAAACAGTCATTTCCCACCTCCAAAGTAAACTTTATTTTACTATAAACGGAATCTAAGAAAGTTGTAATACTTTTGGGAAGTATAGTAACAGCGTCATCTACGTATCTTTTGAATATCTTCGGCCGCAGGTTCATAATTAAAAGTCAAAATTTTAAAGGTCTTTTTAACATTAACTAAGTTGAGTAGAAAAGCAATATTTGGTTATTATATCCATCATTTTAATTTTTAACAAGCAGAAACGTCTGCGAACGATGCTATTAAGATTAGAATAAATTTAAAAGTGGAAAAATTACTGTCTTGGGTGAGACTTGAACTCACGGCCTCTGGATCGATACTCCAGCGCCCTGCCAAGATGCTACGATGCTACGACTAATTAAAATTAGTATGGGTAGCACATCGTAAATGGTGAATTTCCAATATGACTTGGAACTCCGGTAGCCGTTTAAGAAGTGTAACACTCTTGCGGTAGATGTCGCTAAGGGTCCCCTTGACCCGTAATATGGTGGAAAGATTTGCTGGCTATGGATGAGGTCTTGGTGGCTCAGATGGCAGAGCGCTGGAGTATCGATCCAGAAGCCGTGAGTTCGTCTCACCCAAGACAGTAATTTTTCCACTTTTAAATTTATATCCATCATATTCTGCTTTGTCATTTGAGAAGTTTTAGTAGACCATATTTTTGCTTTTGACACAGCCAATCGTGACATATGTATGAAAAATATGGAAAAAATTACCGTTAATTGCTTAAATTTCCTAAAAACGAAGTGATTTTTTGATTTGAAATAGAAAGGTAACAAAATAACAAGACTTTAATTCCAATGTTGTTTACATACTCAAAAGAGTCCCACAAGGTTCAATTTTGGGCTCAATTTCATTCACTGTTACTTATTTTATTAGAGTAGAACCAAGCTAACTCTGCGTGGCATTTGCAATGAAAAAGTGTGAAATGTCATAATTTATGTCAAATTTCTATATAATATGACGTTTAAAATGACGGTCCTTAGCAGCTCAAGTCGGTGCAAACTTAAATTAAACGGACTCTAAATATCTGGGATAATAATTAAAAACCCCTTACAAATAAGTTTGAGGGCTTAAACATCTGTCGCTGGACTAATGCCCAAGCTTGAGAAAAACTGCAGCCATAAACTCACATCGCAATTTAAAATTGAAACCCAGTGAAACGTCAAACGTTATAGCTCAGCGTTGACGTCATGACGTGAGAAATATGACTCCGTAAGGCCTGGCGCGCGATGGACGGCGTTAAGATATGACGCTCGTTCTTAACCGTGTGTAGCGGCACTTATACCTGTGTGTATATGTCTGTGTGAAGTACAGTCTGCTTTGGAGTGCTGTTTGTTGCAGTAACTTGTGAACATAGGAAGCCGAATATATTGATTCATATAATGACAGAGAAAGGTCGTGTACTTAGTCCCTACTAATTAATACTAATATTATAAATGCGAAAGTGTGTCTGTCTGTTACCTCTTTACGCTTAAACCGCTGAATCGATTTAGATGAAATTTGGTATGAAGACAGGCTTGGGATTTATAAAAACTAATTACATAGATTAGTTTTTATAAATCATTTCATGCACGTCGTCTGCGTGGAATGATGATGTTTAATAAAACTATTCTATGTCCTTGGATCTCAAACTATCTGCATACCAAATTTCAACTAAATCGGTTCAGTAGTTTAAGCGTGAAGAGATAACAGACAGACAGGGTTACTTTCGCATTTATAGTTGGTCAAACCAATTTGTCAGTCAGTAAGAACCAGAAAAACTATACTCATCCTTTTCTTTTGGATGCTAGTACTAGTGTAAGACAAAGATAGTATGATTCTCACTGTATATGATTGAAATGAGACAGTCCTTTGACAAACTATATAATATTAGTAGTGATATCAATCAGCAACTATAAATAAACCAAAAGACCCTTGTCTTTTCCTTCGAACGCCATTTTCCAGCCTATTTTAAGCCTAGGAACGCGCCCAGCCAATCTTCGTCAGGAAATCTTTAAACTCATTATCGAATAGCTCTCACCTTAACGAGGTTACGGCATATTGCGATAGATGGCGCTGCCTTTGAAGCTTTAATCAGTTTTAGACAAGGTTTTAACGGATACTTTGGAGAAGTTTATACAGGTCAGTTAAGTATAATAATATGTACCTATTATGTATATGTAAAAGCCCCGTCTTATACGTGAGGTTTGCAGACACATTATTTACCTAATGAGAGATGCATATCTAGGCAAGGAGTTTTAGTAAATCTAACCACATTTAATGTAATTAAATAGACATCAAGATTAAATATAACTAAGTATGTAGTTGTTAAAGTTAAATAATGTACTACTATATGCGTTCTTTTAAATAATACTTTTTTTTTATACCACATCGGTGGCAAACAAGCATACGGCCCGCCTGATGGTAAGCAGTCACCGTAGCCTATTGACGCCTGCAACTCCAGAGGTGTTACATGCGCGTTGCCGACCTTTTAAAAACCTGTACACTCAACTAGGCACATTAAATAAGAGGAGATTTACTTATGTATTTTTTGTGTATCATTTTGTATGGTGCATAATAAAGTTTAATAATAGGTAATTATAGCTATAACGGGAATAAACATTATAATATTAACTATGCCCCCATCTGTCTTTAATATCCCACGGATGACACCAGACCAGATGCATGTGACTGATAAAAAAAATCGTAAAAACGCCAGGCGTCGAAATTCCCAACCACTAATAAAAAATTAACAACGCGTAACATACTTTATCTTACATTGCATCAATACAAAAATCCTCTGTTATTAATTTACTCAAGCTTGCCTTACAAGAAAATATTAAATCCTTTTACCTATTAATTTACCTTTAACTCTCCTTAAACAAAGCTATGTTTTTAGAGAAGCGATGTTACCCCAAAGTATTAAAGTTTAAACTGAGCGAGAGCGTAATACCGAGATACGAGGTTGTCGAATTTTGGCGAAGCGTGTACGCATAATGGAAAGGCTGGTAGATGATTATCGACAATTTCGCTGTTATTTATGGGATCTAGGGAGTGCGTATCGATAAAAGTTGCTATTATGCGCAGGAGTTGGTCGGGGGCACACTGGGGGGAAAAGCGCAGGTAAATGGATTACGATTGTATACACATAAAAATATTGTAGCTTGTTTCATTTAAATTGACTATGGACTTAACTGTTTGACGCGTTAAAACACATTATGAATTTCATTTCGTCCTATTGTTATTTTAACTTAAATGTTGCCCTAAACTTCATTTGTTTTATACATATGTTTGAAGTCATTAGGTTTTTATTCTTTTTAATTTTATTGTCCATTAGAAAGATATTTGCTTCTACGGCCATAATCAGCCAGCATATTTATAGTTATTCCTAATAAATCATGCATGAAATCTATCAATGCTTTGCCAAGCGACTGTTTAATATATCGCAAATATCGCGATGCATATTTAGTAAGGCCTTTTTTCACTTAAGTACTAATTTATTTTTATATAGATAGCCTTAACAAATGTGTTGGATGAGTCGTTAGAATCTATTTTTGGTTATTGAACAGTTAAAACTTCTTCTAACTTCACTTCTTGGGGGTTTTAAGTCCTAATACTAGTACACATTATACCTCCAATAAATTTGAATCATTATTCATTATTAAATGGAACAGAGTTGCTTTTGTTTAATTTGGTTCGATTTCAAAACAAGACAAATTCAATTCAAATACCACTAATTCAAATTTGACTGTTGGGCCGAGGTTAAAATACTGCCACAGCAATCCACCATCTCCCTCCCAGTATACCCCCGTCACTAACAACAACGCTCGTATTACACTTACATCGCCTTGTCCATTATTCCGACACGGCTAGGGTGCGTCTTATCCTTAATTACCGGTACCGGTTTACCGATTACCGGTGATTTACCGGTACTAGATAATTTCGTTTCCAATTAGCGATCATAATGGGCTTTAAAAGTTTATTGATAGGTAGGATGAAGAGTTATGGAATGTAGTTAGCAATTGGCAATGCGATCTAGTAGTAGTAGTGTGGTGGTGGTTGGTGTAGCAGTGGTAGTAGTAGTGGTATTTTGACTTTTTATATTTCTGAGCTCCATACCTTTCTATCGTTTGAAGAAAACGCAAGCGGAATTTTTCCAAGCTGCAGCATCACTTACCTGAAACAATGAAAAAAAAAGCGTAAATTTAACTACATATTTTAAGTACTATAAAAAATTAACAATTTTAATTGCCAGGTATCTATTTACAGAACAAATTGATGAGGTGTCATTATAAACGTCATATTTAGTTATACAGTGTATAAAGAAATTTGTCATATTGCCACACTTTATCATTCATTACAAATGCCTTGCAGAATTAGCTTGGTCTGACTCTTAAGTGATTCTCCCAGGATTTAAAGAGTGACTCTGGCGATCGTAACCAGGGCAACGAGTTACAAGAAAATATTGATTCACCCATTTAAAACCTGATCATCACAAATCATCAAAGATTTTTCCCCAGACTATACCGCCGTAACCGCTTTAATCTTGTACAAAAGTAATCGTCGAACGGTGCTCAATGGACACAAAGGCCGAATCTTCACAGTCTTTTGTTTTGAGCGGGAGTGATGCAAAGTTTGTTTGATTAAAATGTAAGAGGTAGGACTGTTTAAGAGGTTTGACAAGGTAACTGTGAAATCGTCAGTAGGTAAGTAATTTCATCCAAAGAGAATTAAATCACTACGTTTTAATTTCATCTGCAGTAGAGGTTTCACATTTGCCTGAGACTCTAAAGCAGGCCACTGACGAGCCTTCCAAATGGATGCCGTTACAATGGATTCATCCAAATGGACGGCATCCTAATATTAAACATTGTACGTTTTTGACATTCACGGACCGATTTTGCATTGCAGCCACGCTATTTGGACTGTTGGAAGGCTCGTCAGTGGCCACCTTAAAGTATGGCTCGTCAAAAATCTGTCAAAACATTATTGGTAGTCAGTTTAGAAATCATACTTAAGTAGGTGATATTATAATGTTTAAGCAAAGAACTAATTAGTATCCGAAAAGAATAGAATGCAATTTGACAAAGACAAATTTTGACATAAAACACTTGGCTAAATGCATTAAGTGCGCTATCTGTACGTTCTTGATTGTGAAATATAGGTTATTTGACAAGCTAAACTAAGCCAATCGGACAGATGAACGGACGAGCAAACAGACGAACATGGTAAAACTATTACATCTTATTTAATACGGAGTTGCGAAGATAAATAACAGTTAAACCTCTCAATTTTCTACCATCTCCCGTACAGTATCTCTCGCCTCGATCGCCCATCTCGATACCGATGCCAATACCGATACCGGTACCGATATCAATAGTCAATACTGACTCGACGACTGCTGTCATAAATCTGACAAGGTGTGATACTCGAGAAAACACTGCTGATGGAAATTATATTTTAAGATGAGTGAGTAGAGTTGATTTTAGATTGGTAGGTGTCGGTGAAAATATATTGTTTTTGTCGGATAAAAGAACAATGCTTGAAGTATAGATTTGAAAGATAAATCATACCTATTTAATTCGCTTCAGTGGATCTTCAATAACCATCCAGTTATAGTATTAATTTATTTTCTAAGTATTTCATTTAAGTAACGCACGAAGTTTCTAATCTTTCAGTTTATAGGAACCTTAAACTAGAGGTTAGAATAGTTTGTACTGAAATTGTCATCAAAAAGTTTATCTCAAATAATGCAATGACATCAAATTCTTATGCTAATGCTGCCATTATTGATTTACCTAATATAATACATCTTTACATACACATACAATGACGTGTACATATATGAATTAGAATGTCTCGAATCTAGATGAGAACCAACTTATAGTGATTCGAATAATAATTGACTTATCTATCTATAGACGTAATCATCCTCATAACTGTACGATTGTCGAGAAACAAGAAAAACACTAAATGACGTTTATAACCGTCCAAAAATCACTTCAACTTAACAGAAATACCAGGCCAGCAACACCAATAGAGCCATAGCGTCCATCAATCCCCACAAAGGACATAATACGCCGTAAATCGTTTAAAACGAGAGCCTCCGAGCGGGACGGCTTTATGCGGCACGCCCACTGCGTACGCGCAGTAAAGTGCAAGTAAAGGGACGTGCATACAGCGTGTGGTATTATACGAACACATATTCTAAAGTTAGTACTTATATGCACATTACGTAACGACGTCGAAAGTTTAAAGGGCATATCTAAATCATTGTAAAAATTGTGCACCACCGAATATTAATGAGTAGACATTGGATTTTAGAAGGTAAATTAAATGACAGTGTGACGTTAGGCAGGCGTGGCTCACTCCGCGATTTCGTCTCTTTCCTACAGGTAGCTAAAAGTACATCCATTCCACACCAATTTTGGTGGCTAGCCATAAGCCGCGCGTGGCGCTGTCGCCACCTAGCGGCCTTATCTGTCCTGATCGTAACAGACGCGTTTTGTTAGAGAGCAAGTCTTCTTGTGGTCTAGGTCCCGTTGTATTACAAGGTGGTAAATAAAACTCAGTTTGTCAGTCGTGTGCTACGCGAGCTGTCCGCTCGCCATGACGGTTGACAACCGAGTGTCGACTTGCAGGTAGTTCGCATTGCACTTTTATTGTGTAAACGTCACAGACAGAAAACTTGTTTTTCTATAGGTATAGGTACTAATGATTGCACCCAGCATTGTTTGTCATTTAATTTTGCCCCTTAATGTTAGTGTTAATGTGCAATGCGCCTAAAACCACTTTGCAAACCTTTTCATTTCACTCATATTACCTTCCACCATCCCATTTAACCACGGGTAGTATATTTCAATTTGCACTGTCAAGGTGCCGTGATTGTGTGAAATGACACTTGACAGCTGTAAAGAATGCTGGTTAAGTGGGCGCTGTGCATAAACCTGTCCAGTTTATGACGCATTTGACATAAATTGTGGGGAATCGGCGTTAAATAATGCCAGAAGGCTTCTTGTATGCTATTTTAAAGGATCCATAGAAGCTCTTATAAGGAATTTTGCCTTCTTCTTTTTTTTTCAATTGTACTGTCACAAAAAACAACCCGGGATATACATAACGCAGTTTTATTAATGATATATATTAGGAAGCATACGAGTAGACGAATCGCCTGATGGTAACCAATTACCGTAGCCCATAGACACCAGCAACACAATCCGGGCTAGCACATGTATCTCGCGGCGAGATAGACTACCCGTCCCTCTTTTGTTAACATAGTTAGATAAAGACGGGTAGTCTATCTCGCCGCGAGATACTGTCGCGCCAATCATGTGCTTGGCCTACAGAGGGGTTGCAAGTGTAGAGGAAGTAGTGTATTCGGGTTATGCCGAGTTACCCCCGAAGGCCGGACCGTTTAGAAAACGAACGGTTTGATAAATTCATGAGCAATTTTCGATCGGATGTTCAGAAGTTAATCATAATCATTTATTTATTTCTTGAATGCGGTACAATAAAGATGTAAAAAACTATTTGAATTTTTTTTTAAGTTATTTCGAACTACGCAAATACACGTTAGCTAAGTATAATATTTTAATAAAGTCAACTTTAACTACTTAATTAAATCATCATCATCATCATCATCATCATATCAGCCAGAGGACGTCCACTGCTGGACATAGGCCTCCCCCAAAGAGTGCCACAATGACCGGTCTTGCGCCACTTAATTAAAAACCAATCTCAAATTGCTTCCAATAAATTTCATTATAAGTCCAAAATGACTTAATATGAATTACTTTATGAAAATTGCGCAAAATTCCATACCAGGGCATCACCTGAAAAAAATCAGTATAAATTAGTCGATTTATATTGGTTTTTCTCAGTAGATGCACTCGATGTAGGCGCCTAAAGCATAATTGCGACACTTAGGTGGAATACAGGTGGACCAAGTTTATTCTGATTTCCGATTATGAGCACCTGTTGGCAACTTTCAAGGTCAATCTTCTTAAGGGTTAACACAAAAAAAAACGTAAATCGAAGGGATCAAGATTGCCTCACGTAGACTCAGCATTTTGAAACATAATTTAAATCAAATTCATAACAGCTAGGGAAACCTAACTAAGTGAACCATTAAGACGAAAGTGGAGGACTCGCGCGAAATCGCCTTTTCATACAAAGATATTTTTATAAGACTTAGGAGCATTTAAAAATCTGTATGAAATCTGTTTATGCACCTAATTTTTCTAACAATCAAAAAAAATCAAACGTAGGGGCATAGCTGGTTATATATTAATATAATATTTTCTATTATGTTCACATCCAGAGAAAAATATGAGGACTACGTTTGTATATAGAGAAGCGGCCGGCCGTCCCCTTTCCTCTTAAGCGACAGACAGAAGTGGCGGCAGAAGCTGTTCCCTAGAAGCAGCCACAACCCTCAGTGATAAGATAACCGATACAAGGAGGAAGATGTTATATCTAGTGAGTAAAAGATCAGTGGCTGGCAGCGGCGGAACCCTACAATCAAGGGCCATCCTGCGTACGCGCATAATGAGCGGGCGGCGCGGGCCCGGCGCAGACGGGCGGTA
Organism: Cydia splendana; assembly: GCF_910591565.1. Classification (NCBI taxonomy): domain Eukaryota; kingdom Metazoa; phylum Arthropoda; class Insecta; order Lepidoptera; family Tortricidae; genus Cydia; species Cydia splendana. The sequence goes on along the minus strand of NC_085967.1, from coordinate 22,313,818 downwards.
TTAACATCCGGGACGTGTGGATTTTGGCAGTTAAAGCATGTGGCAGTTTTGTTCATTTATAATAAAAGAAGTCAAACAAATCAAATACATTTGCAAAATCAATGTTTTATCATATTTTTATAATATTTCTAAATAAATTAATGTGCTAAAGTTCCAAAAAAATCCACAAACATTTTACATGGCAGCTACTTCATCTTTCAAAAATGAACTGCATGGGACAAGAAATGAATATTATGCCTGACTATTTAGATCAGACAGAAGAATAGGTTAAAACCAAAATATTATTTCGCTAATCCGCGAAAAGATAACGTGCTAGTCAATCAGTGCGAACCCGTTATTACCGTTGCGTATTTTTTTACATGCAATTAAGTAATGTTCCCACCCTCCCACCGCAAAATAAATACGCAAATAAATATAACAAACCACCCGCTATTTATTTTTGCGGTTAAAGGGTGGGAACATCAATTGCATGTAAAAAATACGCAAGTAAGTATAACGGGTTAGCAGCACTGATTAACTAGCACTTTATCTTTTCGCGGATCAGCAAAGTAATATTTTGGTTTTAATTAATATGGATTTCCGCAAAGTAGAGCCTGATTCTATTCACTAGAACAGCGGTCGGCAACCTTTTAGCAGCCAAGGGCCACATAGCTGTTAGCGAAGTGGACGCGGGCCGCACTTTGTTAATATTTATGACTTTATCAGACATTGTCATTTGTCAATATTACATATAAAGTAGCCAGGGAGACTCGCGGGCCGCAAGTGATAGGTTCGCGGGCCGCATGCGGCCCGCGGGCCGCTGGTTGCCGACCGCTGCACTAGAAGAATAGGTTTATTGGAAATATAAATTAAAAATCATACCTACAATAATTCAGTTTCAGGCAAAGTTTGACTTATTACCTCAAATCACTCGTTCTCACACATTTCCAGCACCGACATTTTGCTATCAACAAACCAGATTAAAGGTCCGGAATCTGAACTTCTACCGTCATTCGACTTGCGTGATCTCACCTCCTTATCTAACACCCATCGATAGTGAGAGACGAAATATCGTTAACAATGTTCGAATGAACTATCACGAATGAAGTAACTCATAGTGCGGTATTTGATATCTGAAGGTTGTTATTCTCATTGCTTATGCCAGAATAGCACTCGGAGTCTTGACACCTCCTAATATTATTAGTGTTAGTATTTTCTCTTGCGTTTGGTGACCGTTTACAGCTTGGCAAAAAAGAGTAGAAATTAAAAAGTGGCAACACTGTAGTGTAGTCCCTTTCAAACCAATTAATATAAGAAAACGGGACGACCCTACAGTGTTGCCACTTTTTAATTTCTACTCTTTTTTGCCAAGCTGTAATTCACCAGTCCATCAATAATTATACAGGATGGCCAAAAGTAAGTACATTCCCGTTACCAGGGAGGTTTTGGGATTATACTAAGCAACTTTTACAATGGGACCAACCCCGAAATCGCGAAAAAAGAAATTTACCCTCGCATAGAAAATGGACCAGCCAAAATGTCTTCTTCTTCCTCGTTCCCTCAATGCTGAGGATCGCGACCACATGCAACATGTCCCCACTGATTGCGGTCATAAGCCAAGTGAACTGCACGGTGCAGGCTGCCGCCACTCGCCTTCTTCATGGCGTCAGACCATCTCTTACGAGCCCCACCCCGAGCGCGTTTACCATTCATTCGCCCCAAGATGATACACTTCTCCATATCATGCATTGATGATCTCATAATGTGTCCGAAAAATCTAAGGGTTCGTTCATGGCATGTTTCGGAGAGCCGTGTGGTAATACTGAAAAACGAAAAATGCCAAAATGTATGAAACAGCCAAATTTTTGAAATGTTTACTAACCCAGGCATTGGCAGTTAGTATTAATAAATATTGCTAGGTAAGTAGGTATGTATTTTTCATGTCACTGTAAATATTGTATTAACTTGTGAAAGAGCTTTTTATTTAAAGCTACTTGCTCAGGGTTCTTTTAGGTTATAACTTTTTTGCAAAAAAAAAGTTACAGAACAGATTTTTCTTATTTCCTTTATTTTTTCTTTATTCGATTGAGGCAAACGGTCGCTCACTGTTTAGCTGTTGGAACATTAAGGATTTATTGTAAGAATGATCTGTAGAAACGTGATTGCTTGGGTTGAGTCTAGATCTGCAACTTAGTACCTAAGTAGAGACTTATTTGAGACCTGACAGGCCAATTCTTAAGCTCGATGGAAATGAATGGTTGTTGAAGGTTTGTTCAGGAGTAATCAGACATCGAAATGTGTGCGCTGGTGGCCTGGCGGTAAGAGCATGCGACTTTCAATCCGGAGGTCGCGGGTTCAAACCCCGGCTCGTACCAATGAGTTTTTCGGAACCTATGTACGAAATATCAGTTGATATTTACCAGTCGCTTTTCGGTGAAGGAAAACATCGTGAGGAAACCGGGCTAATCCCAATAAGGCCTAGTTTCCCCTCTGGGTTGGAAGGTCAGATGGCAGTCGCTTCCGTAAAAACTAGTGCCTACGTCAGTTCTTGGGATTAGTTGTTAAGCGGATCCCAGGCTCCCATGAGCCGTGGCAAAATGCCGGGATAACGCGAGCAAGAAGAAGAAGAGACATCGGAATGTAGGAGGCAAAATTGACAGGAGGAAGTTCCTACATCAGGGGTCGGCAAACCGCGGCGCGCGAGCCAAAATATTAACACTTGGATTTCCCAAACCAAGAAAACTACGTTTGTGACTCTATGCTCACTCACTCTCACTCTTGTGTCACCTGCAATCAGTCAATACAGCCAACTTAGTAGCAAAAACGCCTTAACGCCTAAAGTGACGAATTACTCGTGACGTAAACCATTATCAAGGGTGCTACACACTCTCATGTCACCTGTAACCCGTCAACACACCAAAGTTAGACAAAGACGTCTCAACGCCTAAGCCGATATATTGCCAGTGACATAAATGAGCTACAAGCCTGTGTATACCCTTACAACCTTAGAGGATATAACCAACGGAGACGCCATGTCTAAAATTTTCGGTACAAAATAGTCTGCCGTTTTTTGCGGGGGAGGGGCACATCAAATGTATAGGTACGTCATGTCAGATAAACGTCAGTCCATACATATGGTTGACATGTCGTTGACCATTGGCCGCCTATTTTCGACAGAGGGGAACGCCTGTTAATGGCGGCTCCATTGTTAATTACTCCGAGACAACACTCTTATGTCATCTGCAATCCGTCAAAACAGCAAAGTAAAGCATAAGGTAACATTTTGCCAGTAATATACGGGGGTTATTTGGGCATTTCTATTTAAAATTGTACCAAATTTTTTTGTGTTACAATTGGGACTTTTTATATTATTTCTACTCAGAATCACGAGCTTTTTCCATTTTTACTGAGAAAAAACGTGTCCCCAACATTGATGGTCCGTTGTTTACGGTTTTCAATACAACCTTCTATGACCGTAACAAAACGGAAAACAAAAATTTGTGTATGAAATTTTGGGGACAATTTTTGTCTTGTATTAGGATCGAAAGAGCTCGTGATTATAAGTGGAAATAATATAAAAATTCCAGAATCAAAAACGCAAGTTGGGGTACAACTTTGAATAGAAATGCCCTTAGAGTATTTAATAACTGGAGTCGCCTTTAAGAGCTTACCCCTATGCCGAAAAACTTTTGTATGGACTGACATGGCTATTTGTACGTTACGTAGAAATCATGTAGAAATAGCAATACATTTGACGTCCCCTCCCCCGCAAAAATCAGCAGACTGTTTCGTAAAGAAAATGACAGCGATGTCGTCTCCAGTTACTAAATGCTCGAAGGAAATGACCTATTAAGTATCCTGTACACTCTAATGTTTCTGTCATGTCACCTGCAATCCGTCAACACGCCGAAGTTAGACAAAAACGTCTAAACGTCTTATTGCACGGGCGAGGTTGCGCTACTGAAGGCACCCGACGTCTCTCGCTTCTGTTATTGATAGAATTTATCAGCGATCGGGCTTATGTGGTGGTCTGACTTACAGGAGTTAGCGGAAAGTCGAGGCAGTTACGCCCGTTTCTCAACAGGTGTCAATCACATGTCATATCACATTGTCGTAATTCGGTGGTGTCACAAAAAGGCTCTTTTATTTTAAGCTTATTTTTTAACATTACACATGTTTCACAGATTTTATGAAAATTATGAGGTTTTCGTGAATTTGATTTCCACATGATCTAAGACGTTTATGAAATACCTAAGGTTCTAGTTCCTAAATCCACAGGATAGAATGGGCGAAAACTAATCCTCAAAAACATTTCGAGACGAATTTGACTTTGTTTTAAAGCGTCTGACAGGAACCACGGTGCGTGGCAAGTGACACTGACAGGAGAGGCTTTTTCCAGCAACGGGAATTAATGTAGGCTACAGAAACAGATTGAATTTATATGTGAATAAATAAACACAACACAATAACAACAACTTATACAGTCTACAACTTATCAATCTTTTTTTTATATAGAGGGGGAATGCGTCACACCATGGTATCATAATATACTCCGCCTGGTACTCCATTCCGAGATTCGCGTATGACCTAACTGACACGCGCCTACGTCATCATGCTGTTTACAGGTTCTCAAACTTTGAAATGTGGGAGAATTTTAACCAACGGTGAAAATTATTTTAACGGCATTAATTTTAAGTTATTCATGTAGAAACATAGTAAAATAAAACAAATCTAATGTATTAAATTAAACTTTATTTATCTATACAAGACAAACGTTTAAAAAACTAATTCACAGTTACACACTAATTACCAAGCTTACGACGTGAAAAGTTTGGAAAACACTGCGACTGCTGACACTGAGCGAGAAGGAAATAACAATTAACACGCGTTCGACAAGGATGACGGTCAGGGCATGAAGTTATCTAGATCCGAATTGTCAAATGTGCACAGCGCTATCCTGTGTTGCCAGTAGTATAAACAGAATTACCCGAAAGTCTGAAATTTCTTTCGTGAATCGGAAGATATTGCTAACGAGTAATTAAAAATGACGTGTTATTGTAAAATTTAAGCTAAAATACATATAAATGAAAATTATAAAATTATAAAGAAATATTTTAACTTATTAACCATAGGTATAATGTACCCATGTAACATGTTATGTTGAAATAAAGTGGCAATGTTATTGTGACGTAGGCCCGTGTCACTCTGGGAATGGAAGACCATGTTTTATTAGACCATGCGTCACACCCCGAACCGAAGGGTGTCGTTTTTCGGAGGTTCCGGGGCAAACTGCCGAATCCGACACAAGACCAGACGATTCAACGGAGCCACGCCGTTTTGTCGCCTAAATAGTGTTTAGTTTTTTTTTTGAGTTTATAAAAATGCATATTTATGTTAGTTTGTAAGGTATTTGTAATATGGGCCTTGTTGCCTGATTTAAAATGTTAAATAAATAAATACTACCCAGGCGTATGTTATGTGGGACTCCCATATACTGTATGATTTACCAACTAAAACCCCTCTTGGCTACCTCATCAGGGCTATAAGGCGAGGCCACTGGAACGCTGAAACACACTTCCGCAACCTCGCCAGCGGTGTTACAGATCAACCTAGGCCGAAACTAAGGAAAGCTTAAGAACGATTTTCAACCCATCCAACCCGCTACCTCCTACAACTTAACCCTACCGTTGCTGTCGAGCCGCGTTACAATCAAAGCGAGTAAACTTCGATACCTGGACTTGTGGCGCTTGCCATCAACTCTTAAACTTGCAACGTTCACACTGCAGATTAACGGTTAAATGGGAAGACAACAAAGGGTGTATACGATATATTTAAGACATACCTAATACGTGGGTCACTCGATAAGTTTTGAGATTCTCGAAAATTAAAAACCGAGCAAGTGCGAGTCTAACTCGCGCACGAAGGGTTTCGTACCATAATGCAAAAAACGGCAAAAAAAAACGGTCACCCATCCAAGTACTGACCCCGCCCGACGTTGCTTAACTTCGGTCAAAAATCGTGTTTGTTGTATGGGAGCCCCACTTAAATCTTTATTTTATTCTGTTTTTAGTGTTTGTTGTTATAGCGGCAACAGAAATACATCATCTATCACGGTTCGTGAGATACAGCCTGGTGACAGACGGACGGACGGACGGACGGACGGACGGACGGAAGGACGGACGGACGGAAGGACGGACGGACGGAAGGACGGACGGACGGACAGCGGAGTCTTAGTAATAGGGTCCCGTTTTACCCTTTGGGTACGGGACCCTAAAAATGAGCCGATGAAGTATTTTGAAAAAAATGTAAAACAAATACTTAGTGCTAATATCTTGAATAGTTTTTTCTGTATCTCAAAACTTATCGAGTGACCTACGTAAAGAGGAAAATTAAAAAATACAGTTAGGTACCTACATTTAAAAGTATTGTGAGTCGTATTGAATATGCTTTCGATAGTATGAAAATAAAGTTATTCTAATAAGATTCACGTATCTATCCTTTAATAATTTTCTTGTAAGCGCTTATTAGATACAGTCAACCAATTTGATTCCCTGATAGAGTGATGTAATGTATGTCATGTAACTAGTAGTTAAAGCAAAAACGTTCTATAGTGGCCTAGGAATCAAATTGGTTGACTGTACATAGCCATGGTTAATACTTAATAATATATATGAAATTGTGTAAAAATAATTTCTACTATGTCAATTTTAGAGATGAAAATGAAGACCTATTTTGTATAGAGAAGCGGTCGTCTACAATATTTTTCAACACTTTGTTTTGACAAAAAACCCTTGCGTTAAGGTAAGCTATATCGTAGTAGAAGTAGTAGTAAACACTTTATTGTACAAAAATACATATTAAAAATAACATACAATTAGTAAGAAGTACAAAGGCGAACTTATCCCTATATTACGTAAGTACCTTTATTTCTCAATGTCTTCCAACGACACCTAACTAAAGTAAGACTGAAATTCGCCTTTTCCCCAGACACATAGGAAACATTCGTCCGTCGCTGAGAACACACCGGGCAGTCACGATCTACCTGTAGCCGGCGTTAAACCGGTGTTAGCATTAGCAGCTCTGTACTACTCTGTAGCTCATCTACCTACTAGTGATGTACCGACTATTGATTTGGCCGACTAGCCGACTAATCGGCGCTCGAATGGCCGATTAGTCGGCCGACTAGTCGGCTAGTCGGCCAGATCATTAGTTTCGTATAAGTTCTGGTGAAAAACAATAGTTTTGCTGCTTTGATTGCGCTATTGATCATATTAGCTTGGCTAAAAGTGTTCTCTACAGGTTCAAAGACCTATCACAAGAATCCTCGTTCAATTTCTGTCTTTCTTTTATTTTGCGATCCTGAGCAGACGTCAGTACAGCTTGTAGGAGTATTTCCAAGGCTATATTTCCCGTACGTAGCCGCCAGTTAAGAACCTATTCCCTGTGGTCAGCGTCTTTACGAGCAACTTGCCCTGTCTAAGTCTCTAAATTTTGCAATAACATTAATAGTTCGTCATGGCTCCACCATAAAAAAAAACTAAATTCATTTATTTCAGACCTTGGTCCATACACTTACACCAAAAAAAAACTAACTAACTACAAACTGAATTTAACTTAAAACAAAGTTTTGTACGGAACACTAATAATATGAACTCAGTACTATATAGTGTTTGAAACTGAATAATAATAAAATTATTTAACTATCGAACTTGCCCATGAAATTACACGAGAATCAGTTGAGTTCGACCTGTAGAGGAAAACACCAGCCCACCAACATACGATAACGATCAAACGGTCAATTATATATGAACAAAAGTTTTCGTTTGCAGCCTGAATAGGTATTTTAGTAAAATAGACATGAAACATATAGTAAATATTGACTGTTGATTTGTTTTTTTCTGTTTTTCTTTCACTAATAAAGTGCCGACTAATCGGCTATTTTTGCCAACTAGTCGCCGACTAATCGCCGACTACAAATGTGGCCGGATAGTCGGCTTTCCCGACTAGTCGGCGACTAGTCGGTACATCCCTACTACCTACATATAGGCGAGTTTTAGTACTACCAGTGAAGAAGAACTCTAGCGCTTTTCTAGTTCTTAGGGCGTTCCAATCGCGGCAATAATGCAGCTCTTAGAACGTCACTCATTGTCAATACAATACAATATCTTTATTTCAGAGCACCAGTGCCCTGTTTATCAAAAGCTTGTAACTTGTAATACAAGTGGAAGTCCCTTTTCGACAGCTTAGTTAGAAAGGGACTTCCACTTGTATTACAAGTTACAAGCTGTGGACAAAGAGGGCACAGGACTCCATAGAGGTGTTAGTAACATACTTAAGACTAGGTTATAAACAATAAAAAGAAACATTTATCCTAAATACCTATTTTTTTTTTCTTTTTTAATGGCTTTCCCCTCTTGTGTGTATTGGCAGGAGGGATTTTGCCAATGACGACGTTTTAAGACGTACTACGCACGATAAGAATGTTCGGTGAATAATTTTGATTTGGTGATAGGAATTGTGCTGGGAACCTAAAACAAGAACATTTATTCTTATGGACATCACACATACCTAGCTAATGCTACTAACAAATATAACAATGAAATTGACAGATACATTTTCATCTTCGACACTCAAAAGCTTAGCAACAAGTCCAATAATGAGTAACTCCTTAAGCTAGTAAATATAGGTTTAATTAGGATTGAGAGCCACATAAATATGTCCCCTCCCGCGGACCCACTCTAATTTAGGCGGCTTTTAAATCTAACGATTACTTTTAGAATGCATCCTGGGTGCATAAAATGGCGCTTTGGTACCAACGTTATTTAATTGGGTTAATTATTTTATTGATTCTATGTGTTCATGTGTAGATAAACTGTTATAAAATAACTGTAGGCATATTTATTAATAGCACTTTAAAAACTTAAGCAAAGTCACATAAAGTAGACTAAAATACAGGCAAGAATCTCAAAAAAAACGATAGAATTAACGTTATAATTTTGACATGGCGATGAAGTACATACTTCATTTCTGGTCGTCGTACCCGTGATTAAGGCCCAGTTGCACCAACCACATTTAACTGACTGATTAATGTCAAACATCATATTTTAACATACATCATAGTTTTGCATACATCTCAATTAAATATGATTGATCATTAATTCAATAAATACCTAATAATTATAGGTATAGACAAACATTAACAAATTTTCGATAGAAATGAGAATCCTCCCCTATTTCCAAAACTTCACACCTCCTAACAAGTCTAACAACATCATTTCCAAGCAACAGTCACTGAACCAGCCCATTCAATATTCAAGCGGCCGTCAGCGGCATTTTAGGGCCCGCCATCAATCGGGCCCGAATGTTCCTCCAACGACATTAACATTCATCTTACAATCGATTCAGGATGCTGCGAGATATGTGGACTTCACTAAAGTACAGGCGACGTTAAAGAAAAAGTTTTTTTATTATATCAGTTCTTACCAAAGAGTAAACTGAGTAACACGCTAGGTGGCGCGGAACGGAGCGCGGCGATTTCTACATCGCGCTAGCGACATTTTTATTGAATTTGTATATGAGGATTGGGAATGAGAATATATTCTAATAAAAATGTTCCTCCAACGACATTAACATTCATCTTACAATTGATTCAGGATGCTGTGAGATACTATGTGGACTTTACTAAAGTGGAAGCGACGTTAGAGAAAAACCTTTTTTAATACAGTTACTCAAAAAGTGCGGAAAGTTTGTTTTCGCGAACTAGTGCTTTTCACTTTTCCATTTTTTTTTAATTTAGACTTGTTCCAATTCACGACTACTTATTGATGAGTGTTAATATTAGTTTCCTTTAAACGTCGTAATCAACATAAAAACCTACTGTTAATGTAAGAATACAAAAAATATACATATTTTATTACTTACCTCTTCATCATTATAACACGTTTATTTTTTAATATTGAATATTGAAAACTTGCTACGGCTTGTGGCAAGATATCTCGGTACTCATGAAGTAATGACATACTTTCCGCACTAGCAGCGAAATATAGGTACTGTGTATACAATTAAAATTGTACGCAACAAAATGTAAGAGCCGTTACAAAACAAAAATATGAAACGAGATTTAACACGACACAATCGTTTTGCTCAGAAATCTGACAGAAAATCCGATTTACATCTAATAGAATTTACTGTCAGTAAACTATCGTGCAAAAGCGTCATACCGACAACTCACGATCAACAATCTCGTTGTTTTCACATCACACGATAAACATATCGCGCAACATAAGCAGAAAGCTCCTTTCTATCAACGCGTCACAGATAACGAATAAAAGATAATGTCTATCCTCTATTTATTCGATTGTTTCTGCCATCTTCGGATCAGTAACTCAGGTCGGCCATAACAATATATCGATACGGAATGGTTATTGAATAGAATACAGATAGCGACGAAAAGATTCGACTCAAGCGAAGCGATTGACCGCGATAACTGTTCGGTCGTTTTTCGAACGAATTATAGAACAGCTTCTTATTTAAATGCTAATAAAAGTCAGTTTTGAGACGTTGATGTGTGAGAAGCGTAAATGTAACTTGGTTTTCGTGTATTAATAGGTGCTTCTAGCGATTTAAATAATTTAGTGAGCCGTTTTGGCCGCTAATAAACATGTCTGTGAGAGTGTCGACCTCCGGATAAATCGTTTAATCGAATGATAATCGTCTTGTTAGATCATTAGTCAGCGTAGTTCGCGTCTATAAATCTGCCCTCCTAAGCTAAAAGGACGTATTTTCAATGAAAATTTAATGCAAATAGCGCTCTTTAGCTTAGGAGGGCAGAAATACACGTGTATGTAATGCATATATAAGTCAGTGTCTTGGAAAATTTGTATATGATTTGCAGGTTCGTGTATCATTAAATCATCAGATATGCATCATATTTCATCGAGAAGAAATCATAAATCTCATAATTTCTTTATTACTTATGAATAATTTCTTAAATATGCGTGGTGTCTCAAAAACATGAACATATAAGACATATACAATCTCAATATTGATACGTTGCCAACACAAAGGTATGATGTAATGTATATATATTCCAATAATCTCAATACTAAATATAGGTAGGTAGTTGTGAAAATACTGAGTGATATATTTTTTATGAAAAAGAATACAATCGAGCTTATGAATTGCCTGATGGTAAGAAAATATGGTCACCCGTGGTCACCTGCAACGCCGGAGAGTTTGCAAGTACATCGTCGGCCTTTAATATGGGAGTGCGCTCTTTTCCTGAAAGTTTGAAGTTCGTTTATACTCGTAAACAGTGTTTAATTAACGAAAATGTGTAAAAAAACTGGTCATGCATAGAATTTATGTGTAGGTGTATAGTAAGGAATTTGACTTTTCGTTTCGAAAAATAAGGACGTTGATGAAACAAATGTCCACATTAAATAGGTAAATAAAAATATATAAGTCAAACCCCATTTTGGGGTATACATAAATCACAAATGAATATCCAGTAACCTTGATTTTGGTTGTTTCTTTAATTATTCGAAATACCTATATATCCAAAGTTCTATATTTTAGGTATGAAGTTTACCAAAGTATTAAATATGCGCCATTTTAGCAAGTAAAATACAAAAAAACTCATATATCAAGAAACGTCACAAGAAATTCAATATGCTTTTAAAAGACTACTATATAACCTTTTTAGCATCCTCAGAAGCCATATAAAAAAACCTGATCTAAAACCCATTAGTTCTTATTAGTTATTTATCGAAACAAGTATTTACTTAATTAGACATTTAATTTGGAATTTCTTTCACGCTAATATAGTGATTTATATGTAATCGTCATGTAAACTGGTGTGATATATAGGTAACGCCGGTTTTATATGACCGTTATAACACCATTTGCGTCTAGATCTTGAATTTTTAATTAAGTGAAAATATTTTAGACCATACTACTACAATGCTTAAAGTTATTTTACATACAAAACTGTTAAGAGAAATCTTTTGTGATAAATTTACGAATGTTGAATCTTTGACACGGACATTCTTAAATCAAAGTGTTTTGACATAACTAATGAGAATATTATAATCTTAAGCTAAGTTATGCAAAACCTAACGTTCGATTAGGTTTAGTCTTCAGAATGAGGATATCTAAAATATATTTTTGTCACTTACTTTATATAGGTATGTAATGTAACGTAACCTGTAAAAATATGTGCGTAGAGATTACGTATTCCTGACATAAACATTTTTATTGGTTCAGTATGAATAGGTAGGTACTATAAATAGGCTTTTGTTGATGACACGTTTTTCTTTACTTGTCACTGTGACAAGATTGGAAATGGTACCGATATTAAATTTTTAAGCAGTACCGATATCATGGTCGCATTTTCATCACTTGTCATGTCATGCGTCACTTTCGTACCTTCAGACTCGTTAGAACGTGACAGGAATGGCGACAGATAAGCCCCTGCTACACGGTCGCCGACAAGCCTTCTAACCGTCTGACCTTGGTCTGTCCTTGGTCAGTTTTGGTCAAATTTTGTTGGTAACAACTGTCTACACGGTCCGGGACAGACCAAGGCCACGCAGTCTGAAGGCTTGTCGGCGACCGTGTAGCAGGGGCTATAAAAAGCCGACCATATTAGCCTTGCTGTACCACTTTTATGATATAGGTAGATGACAAACGTTCAGACGAATCGCTTGATGGTAAGCAATTACCGTAGAACTTGGCCGCCTGCAACATCGGAGGGTTGCAAGTCCGTTACCGACCATTAAGATGGGAGTATGCTCTTTACTTGAAGGTTTGAAAGTTGTATCGGTCCGGAAATACCACAAGCGACAGTTTGTTTCACAGTTTAGCTATGCGGGGTTTTTCTTCTTACCTAACTACGAGTATGTACATAACAAGTAAAATTTTATTTCAACCGGTAATGGTAATCCAATAATTAATTCCATCTAAACTATCAATCTAGATTTATTGACAAACATTTCAGTTTTAAAACCTGACTTTTAATGTCGCAAAGTTGTCTATCAAGTGCTCAAAACATTAATGTCTACATAATTTATATATTTTATGAGTTTTATGACAGAGTCTTGAGTAGGTAGCTACGGCTATTTTGATTATAGTTGCATAATTGTTAATTAATGAGAAGATTGCAATTTGCGCAAAGAATTCTAGACATTTTGTCATATTTTGTCAGAACTAATAACATACCTACCTACATACGAAAGTGTCATAGGTATGTTAAAATAAAGTTTAAAGGGGTACTTAATAATACTTATACTATTCAATAATTCAATAGAAAGAAATTTGAGCGAGTAGAAGTGATATATATATAAAGAACGGGTCACTCACGTATTTTAAGTCGAAAGACGCTCGACATGTTAGAAGTGTCATCAAGAGCTTGCGTTGACGGTGAACATGTCGAGCGTTTTTCGACTTATACGTGAGTGACCCGTTCTTTATATATAACACTTCTACTCGCTCAAATTTCTTTCTATTACAACTTATAGTACCAGATATATATATTATATATTATATGTTACGTTAATATTCACGCCAAGTTTCATGTAATTTAAGCATAATATCTATCTATCTAATACCTTTAAACGAGCAATTCTTGTTTATATATATATTTCGGGGATCTCGGAAACGGCTCTAACGATTTCGATTAAATTTGCTATATACCTAGAGGATTTCGGGGTCGAAAAATTGATCTAGTTAGGTCTTATCTCTGGGAAAATGCGCATTTTTGAGTTTTGTTTTCCGAGCAAAGCTCGGTCTCCCAGATATTCGTTTTAAAATGAGAGCGTTACTTCCATTGTATAGGAGTGGCCCTTTGGCAATCCTATTGGCGGTTCGTGTGTCTCTTGAATAGGCTTATGACAGTAAAATTTTGAAATTGTCATATTGTAGTCGTATTAAATTATGAGTATAACTGTTATAGGAGCAAATGAAATACGTGTGTGGCGAGACGGACAGCTAATTCGACCTAACAACACCGCAGTTGCAATCCGCTACTCGTGTTTCTGATTAAGGCGTGGTGCACACACGCTGAAAAATATCTAAAATTTGCGGATATTAGTATGGAAACTTTACAAAATTGTGAATTTTTTCACATGAATTTGCTATTTTCCGTTTCCGAGATGGAAACTTATTTGATTTGTCAATTTTTCCGGAAATTTTACACTAATCTAGTAAGAAATGGTCAGTCAAATTGTAGTCATATAATTATAGGTATAGGAGTGTGGAGCAGCTCTAACTCGACCTAGTAATAATTATGAGTGCTGTTATAGGAGCAAATGAAATACGTGTGTGGCGAGACGGACAGCTAATTCAACCTAACAACACCGCAGTTGCAATCCGCTACTCGTGTTTCTGATTAAGGCGAGGTGCACACAAGCTGAAAAATTCTAATAAGCTACGGATTCTAATAAGTTTATATCACTAAATAATATTCTAACCTGATTCTTATTCAAAATCCAAGCCAAATTGATCATTCCTTTTAAGGGTTCCGTACCCAAAGAGTAAAAACGGGACCATATTACTAAGACTCCACTGTCCGTCTGTCTGTCACCAGGCAGTATCTCATGAACCGTGATAGCTACCGAGACAAGTTGAATTTTTCAGAGATGATGTATTTCTGTTGCCGCTATAACCTTAGAGGATATAACCAACGGAGACGCCATGTCTATATTTTTCGGTACAAAATAGTCTGCCGTTTTTTGCGGGGGAGGGGCACATCAAATGTATACGTAACGTAAACATAGCCATGTCAGATAAACGTCAGTCCATACATGTGGTTGACATGTGGTTGACCATTGGCCGCCTATTTTCGACAGAGGGGAATGCCTGTTAATGACCACTCCGTTTGGTTATATTCTCTTAGGCTATAACAACAAATCTAAAAAGTACGGAAAACTCGGTGGGCGAGTCCGACTCGCATTGTTTTATTTGAATATTACACCTTTCCTTCCTCAGTATATCCCCATCTTTACAATCCGTTCTTAAGTTTCATTCATAAGTGGATGTCAACCGCCATACACGGTCCACTCGCTCTCCCAATCCCTACCTTATTCCCCACACATAAGGTCTGAAATCGTTCACCTGTAGCCGTGTAGGCTGATGGCAGGATGCAGAACGTGGGTTCGAGTTTCGAGGTCGACTTTACGCCTGCCCTACCTTCTTTATCTTTCACGTTAGGGATTATGTATTTTTAGGGTACCTTTGGGTAACGACCCCCCAATGAATAAAATATGTTTTTTTAACCTTAAGCACTAGGTAGTTGAAATTATCCCGCAGTCAAAATTGCCCCCCCCGCACCTTACGCGTAATTACTAACAACGCTAATAGAATAAATAAATACATAAATAAATAAATTTTATAGGACAATTTTACACAGATCGATCTAGTCCCACAGTAAGCTCAATAAGGCTTGTGTTATGGGTACTAGACGACGATATATATAATATACACAAATATATAAATACTTATATACACAAAATATACCCATAACTCACGAACAAATATTTGTGATGAACACACAAATAAATGCCCTTACCAGGATTCGAACCCGGGACCTCCTGCTTCGTAGGCAGGGTCACTACCGACTAGGCTAGGAAGTCGTTGAACGAATGAACATTGTTTGTAGGTGACGAAATAAAGATTGACACATATCTCACAAACATTTTAAAAGACAAAAATATTCGTTTTAAAGACCCGACATCATTAAAATACCGTTCAAAATGTAACAATCCACAAAATTGGACCGTCGAAAGTTAAAGAAGTCGTAAAAATCTCATAAATTTTATTTTTCCGCACAACAGTTGCATAAACTGTCAAACCATGGTTTTTAAAACTATATAATTTATGTATTTATTTCTATATAAAATCCAATTAAATACATCTTTACATTTTACGTCATATCTAGTTTACGATTCCGGCAAGTTGTCATATTGAATGACACGGTCTACGTCACCGTGTGGGGCCAGACAGACGGCCTTTTACGAGCGTTCTCTTGACAACTGTTTACGCGCTTTTATTGACAACTAAAAGTGCTTTATAGCCCGGCCGCTATCCTAAATCTATTTTATTAATGATCGCGTAGCCACTGACTGCACTCTGGTTTTATGGCTGCACAATGAATAAAGAAATAAAATATATGTGCTGTCAATATTTTGGTCGTTAAATTATTGATCGATTAAAAATATTGACTAGATTTTTTAACGAGCTTTAAGCTGATTTAGATGAAGTTTTTATATTCGTCAATTTATGAAATTTTATTGCGATTTTTAAACAAATTAAATTAATTGTTAGTCAAAGCAATTATGTAGTTATTTTCGGTTTTTATATTTTTCTTTGCTATTTATAGTTCGTTTCTTTTAGCATTAGAAATAAGGTAAACAATCTTGATGTGTCTTTTAATTGAAAAACACATTTTAAAAATAAGTTACGGCAAATATGTAACAATTATGAATCTAATACGATCTTTTATATTATTCTGCTTTCATAAGTAATAGTTATTGATTTTTAAAAAGCGTTTTTCAATTAAAAGACATGTCAAGATCGCTTACCTTCTTACAAGTTCTTTCTAATGCTAAAAAAAACGAACTATAGAAGCAAACAAAATTAGTTTTTGATTACAACAATAAACTTAACTACAACTACATATTTTAAATTATTTTAAACCCGGAAGATGCGTCAGATTGAGCAAAGCCCGGAGCTTACTCACACTTTAGAAATATGATACTGATTCAATATTAACCTATATTCCTCTCACACCGATGTGAGGACGTAGTAATGTGTTATAAATGTTAATGAATAATGTTTTAAAAGTCTGAACAAGTCACTTACGACAACAGTAAATCTGACGAGTCGGAACGCAACAGCCATCAAGTAATAAATTGATGTAAGCGACACCTGTCGCATAGTGAATGCGACAATTCGTGACGCAATAGAAGAATGTTAAGCTCTATGACAAATTATTATGACATATATCTAGAAGTTATAGTGCAAATGAAAGTAGATCATGGTAATGCTAATTTATTGTTAGCTAGCTATTTCAGGAAATCTCATTTATACCTAATGATTGTTTTCTATAAATAGCGGTTCTAACAGTTTCTATACAATGACGAGGAGTATTAATATTTATAAACATTTAAGAGTCTAACATGGTTTTAGTATTTTTATTTGTTTAGCGTAAATTCTGTTTTGGCAGGTATTTCTTTCTGCCTTTTCCCATTCCTGATTACATCATTTTATCGATACCTGACTGTAATGACTGGAATATTACTTTTTTATTTCTAAAACAACATTATTGTTTAATCACCATTTCAATTCACAAAATCAACCTAATTCAACAATATCTCGGCCTTTTCACTAACTTTAATAATACCGATTTCCTAGTTTCTGTGATAGCCATTTTAAGAGGGTATCAGTTCTTAAGGTATGTTAGAATTTCGCTATAAAAGGTGCATATTTCCTATAAAACTTCTCAGCCATTCTCCCCATTGTCACAAAAATAAAACCCACTGTTTACAAACATGAAGCTAATCTTTACGATCACCAATAGGCCCGAACAGTCCGGACCTGATTTATTGAGACCGGAATAGCTCCCGTCCCTTAAAACTTTACTGCTTCATACAGTTTTACAGCTGATTTTATCACTCGTTAAACTTTTACGAACTATTCATTATGGTAACAAAGTTTGATTTTAGCTTTATGATGCGTTAGTCGATCAGAATTGAGAATCGACTTAGTATAAACAAATTGATGTAAGCTACAAAAATGTAATAGATTATAAATTGTGTTTTTAGAACAAAACACTAATCTAATATTAATCATGTTTGCTTTCTACTGTAAAAACACGATGAGGTTGTTAATTTTGGATGCAAATTAATGACTGATGAGACTAACAAATGAGCGTGGAAATTCCTTTAGATCTACCCATTCATCGACTTTAGGTCCTTGTCCAACAGTTGACGACTTTGACTGATTTGACAATGACCAGGCAAATGAGGCATCATAAGCATGATAGACCGACTTAAGTAGTGCGTATATGATCAAGCCACAGACAAAAGCCACATACACCGGGCCCAAGATAGAACGGCTTAGAGAGCATTGGTGAAGAGCGTCCACAGACGTCAAGATGCTCAGCCGTGAGGTTACGACAAAGAAGAAGAAGAGATATGATCAAGCAAGATTGACAAGCATAAATAACCTTACGACGTACGTTACCTTACGCGAGTAAGCCTGCTAGAAGTGCGATTGATGCTATGTTTTATCAATTTGGTGCGTAATAGTAAGGCGGCCAACTTTATAATAAGTCAATGCGGGACACTCACCCCTATCCACAATAAGACTGAGGATTTGTTGGAATTGTTGGTGGTGTACTTAAATTAGAAACAAACAACACTACTACCGAATTAACATTTATTTTTAAAGTCGTATTTTTCACATGAGTGGCATTTTTTTACTAGTTCTGGGTTTTGGTTCAGAATGTCCAAAAAGTTTTCACAGCTGCCCATATTAAATTTTATAATTAGCATTGCACGTAATGTTTCTACTTTTAGTGACGACTTTTCGGATGTCCATAAGCTATTCATTAAGGAAAACACTCGTTTCGAGACGATGGGAAACGAGGAATGCGGGACATACGGGACGCCTTAGACGATTTGCGGGACTATTTTATTAAATATTGCAATGCGGGATTACAACTGTCATTACGGGACGGTCCCGCAGAATGCGGGACGGTTGGCCGCCTTACGTAATAGCACTTTTTATCTAAATTGACCATTCTCTAAAAGCTTAACAAAAAGAGATATGTCTATATGTAGAACAATTAAATTATGACACAACCCAACTCTTGAACGAGAACCGTAGAGATTTGGAAAAGTATTCCAGGATGGCAGGTACTGTTCAGTTATGACTTATTGAAGCTAAAACCTTTCAATAAGCTTGTTAACCGTAACTTTCAATCCTTTTAAACACTCATTGCGGCAAAAAACTCTTCCTCAGAAGCAAGGGTGTCAAGTCAAGCAATAAATGAGCAAACCGCAACAAAGCAGTGATTTAAGGGTGATAATTATTGCCTCTGACAAGGAAGGGTTGTCAATAAACCCTAAACGGTAGTTGACGGGCGTCGTAAAGCTGAACGTCAATTGTTTTCCCACATTCATAAAAACGGCCGTAAAGTGGTCAAATTGGGAAGGTGTTTGTATTGTTTGGACTTAAGGATTTGGTGGTATTGTGTTGAAGTTGGCTTTTTTTTATATTTCAAGCCGATGGTTTACTTATGGATTTTAGAGAAGCGCTTCTTGGCAAAAGTGTGACCTTGTAAGTCAAATGGCCAGACAATATGAGTAAGTAGGCCAATCCCATCGAAAAAGACTGTATGAGTAGATTAAAAGAGTTTAAAAGTTCACAAAAATTTTAAGATTTTTGGTTTAAGATACCCAATTTTACTTTACTTGTTTGCTTTTAAAGATTACTGGATTTTGTGAGTTTTAGGAGAGCCGAGTAGTGAGCCATCACAGATTGAAGGTCCTGATAAATTTTGGGAGGATTGGTTTACTTTTGCTTGCTAATTGTTAATTCGCAGTTTTTGACGTGATAACGTCTTATAAATCAATGAACACCGGTAGCATGCAAGAAAAAGTGTCACGTTGTGGACAGATCTCCATGGTAACGTTACGAAATGTAATGGTAATGTTTTTTTATGACGTTATCACGCAAAAATATCGTCCATAAACCGACTTTACAGACAACCATTTTTTTTTAAATATGTCACTTAAATTCCATTACTAAGCTATATGTTTGTATCACCGATACAAAAAACCAGTTTGATTGACCAATTGAATACCCAACCATCGACAGGACATATTGGAGCAATCGAAATATAATTTCTGGGATTAAAATCCCTAAGTCATAAAATTCGCAAATTGCACCGTTAGCCGTCGTCCAACTATGTATTCCATTTTGTTGTCTTAAAAAACGGATAACCATAAATTCAGGTAGTCAACACGTTATACATCTTTCAACAAAGTATGCTCAAACATCTTGATTTTACCATCATCATAAAAAAAGTTGCGCAACTTTTTAAATGAAGACAAAGAAATCATTATCCGTCCCAAATCACGAGAAAATGTTACATTGAGTAATATTTAACGTAGTTAAAGTATTGTGATTATTATTATGAGAGAATTACTGTGAGAATGACTGAACATGTAAATTAATGAGGCCTAATGTTTCTACTACGTTGGATAGATTAGCATCTACTGCTTACGTGGTTTCACCTTTTTTCTTCGCATTTGTTCCTTTGGCTGGTACCAGCCAAGGAAAAGTACATTGTTTTTGTTCTATTCAAGGTTTGATGAAAAAGTTCATCATGGTTTTGCTTTTTATTTAGGTGGTTTTGCTTTTGCTAGATATTATTAATATTTATTACATGCCTTTCTCCATTTTATGTAATTATCGTGGCTTCATTTATATATAGGTACCTACACAAATCACATTTGTAGATGACGTTCGGAAGTCAACTACTGCTAAATTACTGTTGCAGGCGTCATTATGGCCGCCGCTGTATCTAGACTTCTAGAGTTAGACCAAGAAAAGTCTGCAGCGATTTTGATAGCCCTAGCAGTGCAAGTGTTATTTTAAACGTCAATGGTTACGAAATTATGACGTATAAATAACACTTGCTCTGCGTGGGCTATCAAAACCGCTGCAGACTTTTCTCAGTCTAACTCTATCCAAACGTCGCATTAAAATATCAAAAAGATGCAAAACATTTGAATCGTTCGCTAAACCAGGTTTACAAAAACATGCCACTTTTATTACATTACCTTACTAGCATTACTTAAAACATAAAAAAAAATTGCATAGTTGTTGCATATTTTCAATTGTCTTTTTCTGACAAAATCTGCCGCTACCGGTACCACAAACCTTTCAAAAGCAAGTGTTTTGTATTCACACGAAGACAAAGGTTAGAGAGAGAAAGCAGGCTAGAAAGCAGGACAGCAGTATAGTAAATCAGGCCCGCAATGGGCCATAAATTATATTAAACTATGCGCTTTTATTTTTAAACGTTATTGTGTGAGTGATACGCTGATTTTGACGCAGCTGGGTGACGCTGTGTGTGGTTCAGTGAATGTAATGTAACCTTTAAAATACGTGTTGCTTTTTCTTAATTTACTAGTACGGCAGTCTTAACATCTCATGCGTTGCGTTTATGTTTGTTCCGAATCACGTTCGTGGTATTTTTAAGAATCGTCTGTTTTGATTACGCTTTCATGTTTTGATGACAATTGTATAGCCTCTCCGATTTCTAATATCAAGTTCACCATATATTTACCATGGCGCACTTGATCTTAGAAAAGCGGACAGACTCTACATCGACGCCAAACTCCAAGTGAAGTGAAAAAATGTATCGAGATGCCAAATAATGAAATGGCACGTAACAATATCCATACGTTAATTAAGTTTAAATTGGCATTTTCTATTAACTTTGACCCTCTGAACGTCTACCAAATAAATCAGAAATATTATGCCATTTCTTATAAATGTTTGCAAAAATATGAGGTAGTTGACACTCTTGAACATCGACCCGCTCTCAAACTATTGAATTTATGGTGCTTAATTTTATATTTTACATTAATTACCAGTTATATCCGATAATTCATTCGTCGTCTGTATCCACTGATAAAAAATTCTACGTTTCTACAATAAAACAGCTTCTAGTCAAACCAGAATTCTAATTTTAGTTCGCTAAAAGCAAGATCGCGCAGGCCAAGACCCTAACCCTAAGCCAACGAAGAAAGTAAATGCAAATTATCAAATGGTATTCCAATCTTCTTCATGTGCCTCTTCAACTAGTGAAGGTTAGCGTCCTCTATTTTTGTTTGTCCTTGGCGAGGCGAAAGAGTTCGGCCACCCTTTGAATCCCGGTCCATTCCCGGATGTAACGCAACCATGATTTCCTTCGACCACAGAATTCAACCATATTCCATCAATCATTTATTTTTTACTTCATAAAAACAAGGCCCGTCTAAAATAGAATAAATTATAAGTTACTTTCTACGATTGGAATACATGAAGTTAAAATAAGGGGGGCTTATGTGATTACATAGGTCTATTTACTAATAATGAAGATATTGCAAGTGGGGAGGCCATTAAATCTTGTGATTTAGTATGGACGCCATGGAGAGAGATTTTTACGAAACGACTTAGTGATGTGTGGCCGCGAAACAAGCAAGCGCGGAGACGGTAGCGAATTGCATCTCATTAAAAATATCAATACAGAAACAGACAGAGGACAGATGTATTTCATTAAATATAGAATTCGCCTTTACAATGTTTGAGTAAACATGTACAAAATATACTGTTGAATTACCAATTTTAGAATGGGTAAATAGCGATAGCTAAAATTCCTTTCATCAAGAAATACCTAAAAAACCAGTAAAAAGGCAATAAAACTATGCTAATTAAAAAGACACATTTTATAGTACATTATTGCCGAGGCTCGGAAGTAGCTACTTGCAGGCTGAGGATTCGTTTTAAACGGACGACCTTGGGAGTCCGTTTAATTGAATCCGAAGCCAGCAAGTAGCCTTCCAGCCGAGTCATATATAGTGCTTTTCTCAAAAATGGTGCAAGAAATATAAATATAATAGAAATATTTTACAAAAGCAACGTTCTTACGTATATATTTTCACAGAAAAAAGTAGAAACAATTGAAAAAATTAGCTTGCCGCCTTTTTATTTTTTTAATTAAAAAATAGTAGTGTATTTTTCTGCCGAAAATACGCCAACCTATTTGAGACAGCTAAATAGTCGCGGTACTAATCATCTGTTTGGCTGTTTAATGGGCCTGTGCCTTCATTTGATATGGCCATTTCAACTTTTAAAAAGTTTGGAACTCGACAAATAATGGAATTTGTATGCAACATTGCAGTCCCAAAATCGAGACTGCAATGTTTTTAACTTTTTAATTTTTGACTGACCATAAACTATGCGCTTCGCGACCTGTTTTTTAAACGGCAAAGTCGACTTTGCCGTCCATTTTTGAGAAAATTATCGGTCCCTTCCAGTTTTCCAATATTTAATTTGAATCTTTTTCTATAAATGAAATGGAACGAATTTCGTTTGTTTTAAAAAGCAATGAAATAAAAGGAATGTTACTTTATTTGATTACTGTTCTTCTAATTCTAATTAGATTGAAACGGAGTGTACATTGTTATCCACATTGGACCTTACTAGGCTATGACAGGCCGTAACCTTAGGCCCAAGATAGACTTGTAAGTTTTACTTACGTAAGTAGGGACAAAGCTATTTTTTAGAATAAGATAATAATATTCATCTCTCATTCTGTAGTACCTATAGCTGTGTCCCTACCTACTAAGTGTATCTTAGGCCTTACCAAAGACATATGTAACTTCGTATAAGACGAATAAAATCTAAGGAAAAAACGTGCCTCGGAATTCAAGTAAAAGTCATTCTCGAATAGATGCCGCACACACCTTTAGCCTATCCTCGGCTAGATGGCGTGACGACACCGTTTCATATTTAACAATTTTAACACATAGATATCAGTGAATGAACATGGATCAAAATGATATAAAAATAATTTATCCATATATATAAATTTTTTGATAACTTTATACGTTTTCATTTTGAGTTTTAGTCGTGTGTCGGTAGATGGCAGTAAATTTACAGTGACTACACAATTTACAATGACAGGACCCCTCTATACTATCTATTCTTTTTGGCCTTACTCAGACCTAATCCGCCCTCTCCCTGGCCCCACCGACCAAATCCCGCCCTGCGCTTTTACACCCATTACAACTGACAAAAACGCGTATAATAGCAAAAATAAATATTATTTATTACTTCACGGTGGGTTAGTTCATACAAAAAGCTGAGTTATTGCGTCTATTACATTTGTGTATCGACTTTGTATGGTTTTGTTTATGAAGTTTAGTCGCGTTACGGTGATGCGTCGATTTGAATAAATGGCCAAGCGTGAGTTGGGCACTAGTTTGGACATGTCCACCAGAAGAATGGTTTACAATAATGTGTCACTCCACGGGAAAAGGTACCTCATATACTAATATACGGTGCTACGGGACGTAAGCGGTAACCGCCATCATATTAAGCCACCTTTACCCGTGGAACGTCAAATATGTAGGTAATTGTGACTATTGTGAGAATAATTTCGAAACGCATAAAATATATCTGCATTTTAATAAAATACGCTTTAAAGGAAAACAATTTATTATGTATAAGTATTATATAAGTATGAAGCTCTCAAGCACAATCAATACAAAGAGTATGGCAATAGTACGAGCTTTTTACCCAACTCCTGAAAGTAGGATATGTTTTTGTACTACGTATGCACTCAACTCATCGCAAGAAATAAAATATTACAAAGCTTAAAAAAATCTAACAGACCCCTAAAAACAATTGCATAACTAAACCATTTCTTTTCACCCTTCAAATATAATTCACTTTCTAATGCTCTAAAAATTCTAGTGATAAAATATCCAAGAAGGCGATGATTAAATAGGCGTAAATATTTTATAACTGCTTTATACAAAACGTAGTATTTTATTACAAAATACATGGCGGTTAAGCTGTTTTAACACCAGGTTGTACGTAATTGAGTTACTATGGGAAGATAGAAATGTTCCATTGTATGTTTTAAAAGTAACGCTTTCTTAGTGATAAAGGTATTATGACGTCTTTATAGCGTAACGACTTAATTTGATATAAATAACCGTTATATTGCATATTAGCTTCATATAATAGTTTCATAGAATATTGACCCCTGGTCTCATAAAGATGTGATGTCGTCTCAAAATATGGAACCCTAAAAAACGATGTGATTGTGATGTCGATTTTGACAGTTAGTTAGGTATTTGACTACTAGTCAAATCAGTTTCTTATTTCGAACTGTCAAAACAATTTGCCACTATGGAATTTCTCGTACAAGGAAATGACGTCACGGTCAACTTACCTACTCTTTATAGTTCTATACGATTTATAAAATAAATTTAAGTCTAAAAATAACTGCTGTCTACGTTTCTCTATTTATGTTCTGGTGCTTTATTTCATGCATGGTGTGAAATATTTTATTTTAAATACAGTCAACATCCCAATTACGAGGACGTAATTTTGTCACTCCAACAGATATTTATGTTTATTTGCACACATTAACATAATAAACCCTCAATGATGTGTTCAAATACCGCAAATTACTGCAGTAATCCACCTTCTAGCTTGTGGACACTTATGTCAGGAGTCCCCCGTTGTCACAAACATAAGTCGATCCAGTAACGCTCCTAGCCTTATCACTCGCTAGAAACAGAATTACATCTGCTATCTCTTCAGGCTCCGATAACTTCTTCAACACAGTGCGTTTACTCCTCCATACCTCCATTGTCGCCTCTACGTTTGACAGCCCTGCATTTTCTATTATGTTCGTCTTGGTGCCTCCAGGAGCCACGGCATTTACCCTCACTCCATATTGAGCCAGATCCAAGGCCACGCAGCTAGTGAAGTGCGCTACACCTGCTTTAGAAACCGCATACGCCGAGAGACTTCCAAATAAGACGCGTAATGCAACTATGCTTGTAAGGTTGACGATGTTACCCTTAGTCTTGATCAGTACGGTTACCATCAGTTTGTCACTGTCATAAACGCCGTCGAGAACGTAATTTACTTTCTATACATCTCGCTCGCACTCGCATATTAGTGCAAACGGGATGTATAGAAAGTAAATTACGTTCTCGACGGCGTTTATGTCAGTGACAAACTGATGGTAACCGTACTGGTATGGGGCAGCGAGGTGTGTCAAATAGACCACGGAGCGCAGATTCGTGTTTATAAGTACATCAAAATGTTCCATAAGATTTTCGTCTAAGATGGATGAATGCCTAGTAGTTCCTGCATTATTGACCAGCACGTCTAACTGTCCAAAGTTGTCGATCGTGTTTTTGACTATGGTTCTGACATCTTCGTCTTTAGTGACATCTGCTCTGATCATGAGAGGATCGTTGCCGTGCTGTTCGCATTGCTTGGCGATTTCTTGTAGTTTTGCTTCATCTTTATCCACCAGTGTCTTTGCCCATAGGGCTGTGTCGTGAGGCGTAAGTAGGTATGAGGGCTATAGGTATGATGATGGAGAAAACTAGAACCTTTGCTCATTAGTGGTACACACAAAATTATTAAAGAACCCACTTGCACATAAAAAAATGTATAAAAATCATAACCAAGGGAATCTGTGCCGTTGGTTCGGCCATCTTGAGAAAATGGACGAAGATTGGAATGTGAAAAGAGCGTATCTGGTCCGCCTAGGAGGAGGATGTCCTATCGGCCGCCCCAGGTATCGCTGGAGTGGCAACACCTGTGGTCGCACAAGGTGGAGGCGGATCTGCGCCAACAAAAATTGGCGAGAAGTAAGTAGCACAGGATCGAGAAAAGTGGCTTCTTGTGTTTGTGTTTCTTGGCAAGTGTAAGTGGTTTCTTGGCCTTCGCCAAGTCTTATTTTGGGTCACTCAGCCAACGGAATCAGTAAGTTATAACTATATAAGGGCTAAAACATACCGTTTTCGTTAGTGTTGAGCCAGCGGTATGATGGTCGCGGCTGCTGTTTGGAGCGCATCTCTACGCCCGCCGGCCGCCCCGCTCACTGCCCCGCATCTGGAAATGACAATTGTACGTTAAATAAGTAAAACGTAATAAAAAATTATAAATAGATATAGGTATTAAACAACGAGTATATCACTACTAAATCGACAGTAGACTAGATGACAGGTTTCCTTTATATTATCAATCGATTTGGTTTGTTTTAATGATCAAATGTATAATGTATATGGGACCATTAGAGCACTACAAAATTCAGAAAAGACAGAATTGGACAATCTTAGGGACTCAACGCGCGAAACGCCCTTAGTTGGACTATTTGACTACGATTACCAATTTCCGATCAACTTAGATATATTATCACCTTAAATCCATACATACATTCATACATTCAAGTCCAATCTGATTCCAATAATCATTAAACTGTTTTTAATCAACCATGTATTCTCAGAACCCATCAATGTTGCTTCTTGAGACGGTGACTAAAACCCTGAGAATTCCTTCCAAACCTTAAAAATACTTGATAAAAAAACCAAACCATCATTAATATGAGACAAGACATAAGATACGATGAACAAACTTACGAATGCACGCCAAAAAATCAAATATCACCTTTACCGCGTTGACTTAAAAACTAAGGTATAGAAATGAGCTGTGTGATTTCTTGGTTTTATAAGTTGAGTCGAGCGATATGTCACACAATTTATGAGATGCGAGTGACGCGTTTCGAGTGATTCGGAATAAGCCCTCGTAATAAATTCGATATCAAACTAGTGATGTGGGAATGAACCTTCGTGGGAATGTTCACGGGGAATGTCCAAGTATCCAGGAATCTCGTGGACATGGGTTATTTCTTTGCAAATTTAACAATAAAACCTCTCTCTTCTTTTTCTAGTCCATATGCAATTGTTCTCTATGCAACCCAGCATACAACATAAAATATAGATATAAATAAATAATCATTATACATATATATACCAAATTTTAAGAAAGTTTTACACGCATCGAAATCGCCTAAAAGGTATTAAAATTGCTAAGTCAAATTTCCAACCATAGAGATTATAAACAAGTTTGATTTAAATAGATATAGACCAGACCCAAAACTTGTTAGGTGGGCGGTCGGTGTGAGATAGAAAAGCAGTATCTAATCATGAATGCTAAATAACAAAAGGTTGAAACAGAGATAGGATATTATTATTAGTTCAATGCATCTGCGAGAGTTGTTATAGTATTCAAAGATGTAGTAATGCGATAATGTCGTAAGATACTTTGATAACCCAACCCGCCTTTTTAGGAAATATTCCCGCAATCAGGAATATTAGGCACATCACTAGTCGTAATAAATTCGGTATCAAACGGACATTGTAGTAATGCGATATAGTGACGTGCGATGCAGTGATAGCGACCCGATTTATTACGCTTCTTTAGTTTTCGTTTTTGTTTTTCTTGTTCTATTGTTGTATAAAGATTTCTCGATGTGTTTTAGGATTGACGATTTTTTTCTTTGACGTGCACATGTTGTGTCATGTTTTTAAATAATAAATAAAATGTGGCAACACGCACACAACAGTAATTTTAAACTTCGAATGGTATTAATTATTATGTTTTATCTATACAGGGTGATTCATGAGACGTGAGCAGGACTAATCCTGCACACTCAGTAACTGATAATTGATCGATCACCGTCGTATTTAGGTGAAACAACCACACTTTTTCCTATTTTTTTACTTTTTGGAGGGCAAATTTAATTCTCTACAATCATAGTCACCCTACAAGATCTAATTAATAAACATAAAACCTCTTTAACCGTAAATAACATGCAGCATTTTGATTACGAAGAAAATAAACTGTTAAACTTGAGTGAAATACGAGTTTTCAAAAGTAACCAGACCGTGATGACATTCAATTTGACACAGAATATCGGTAGTTTAGTATTCTAATTTTAGGGTGACCATGCATGTCGCAAATAAATTAATAACTTTTTTTTTCAACGCGACTAGAAAATTAACTTTGACCGCACTAATACTGATACGAAGCAGTTGCTTATAATTTACGAAATGCGCAGTGTTAGTCCTGCTCATGTCTCCTGAATCACCCTGTATATTAATGAATGGATTAATATTGTTTCAGACTTGTTATAACAATTGTTACCTATTCTTGTTACTAACAAGAAGTTGTTAGTACACGTATAAACACTTTGGTATATCTTATATATCTGTACGGGTTTTTTTAAGCTACAATATGTATTAAGTTTAAATTAGGAGAAAACACAAAAATAGATTCATTCATACGTACATACTACATATTTGTCAAACATAAGTAAAAAATAACTAAGAATGTATACAAATTTGACTTTGCGTATCACCTTTCGCACATCTTGGATTATATATTGTATTTAATTACCAATTAGTATCAGTTAATTGCTATTAACACTTAAAACGACGATTACAAAATGGCTAAGGAAGTCAATTTAGTAGGTATGTTAGCTGTGTTGCAAAAACGACGTATCTCCATTGAACATTAGCAAAATGTCGTATCTCCATACAGGTTTAGAAGTAATAGTGGTATAATACTTTCCGCAAACCAAACTGATGAGCGGTGTCGTAGAACTTCTCATTCACACTCGCGTGGTCATAAGTAGAGCGAGAGAGAAAGTGATATGATCCCGGTCCTCATTTTGGTTCGCAGCTATTACAAAAATTTTGAACAAATAAAGAACATTTTCATGTAAATAGAGTTTATCTTGTAGGCCACGTGGAGGCGTGGTTTGGTAACAACAAAGATAATTTGATATAGAGGTGGATTGTCAAAGTAATTTTTGTAGCCACAGTAAATTTACTGCCATCTTTCGACGCATGATTAAAACTTTTAGAACGCCAATTGACTTTGATCCTTGTTTTTTCACTGTATATGTTAAATTTGTTAAATGTCAAAAAGTGTCGCCATCTACACGAGCATAGGCCAAAGTTATAGCGTTAAGGTATAGTGGTATCTTTAAAGATGGCGCCATGTTACTTTTTTGTAATTTAATGCAGTTGTGCGTAGAAATTAATGTTCCTGCTGATCCTGTACATCCTGTACATTTACACTTCGACAGATGTCCTTTACATCAACTTTACTTTATTTGGTTTGATATTAGCGACTAGTATTTTTTTAAAGGTAAAACATATGTTGTATAATTTTATGTGTGGCGCAACTTGTATAAACTCGGGTATTTAAATCGAAAGTGAACCACATTAAAATAATAATAAATATAAACAGGCGGCATAACGCCAAGTAGGCATTAAATTGCTTTTCAAAAGGCGGTCCATATAAAGGCTCCACCGTCAATTGACTTTAATTATAATAATTTATTGTAAAAACCTTTCGGATACATAAAAAACTGGAATCCAATGTACTAGTTTAAATGACGAGTGTAATTATTAGTCTTGATTAACGTGTTTTATCTGTCAATATGCCTATATGAGTAACAAAATGATACAAACAAATTTAAACCTTACTGAAAAGACTAGACGATTTAGATTGTTATGACGGTTTTTACTAATTATGTTTAACTCAAATAAATTCTACTTTACAGCCCTTTAGATTCAGACATAGTTAAAATACCAGTATTTGTAGGTATTAAATAAGCCCTGTTTATGTATTGAAAAGGCTTTTTTGCCTTAAATATGGAAAAATAGCCATACTTTTTTGGCGCGTAAGAAATTAAAAATAATTAAAACATCTTCGGATATAAGACTTGATAATTTTGTTAAACTTTTGCTTTCTCGTTGTATATATGGATACAACTCAGTAAATACTTACTTAATAACAAAAGTTTGCCCTTCAGTCGTTAAACCCTTAACTTGCAAAAAAAATATTCATCAAGTGCGAGCGTATGGCAATTGGCACTTACGTCATTCAAACCGATGCTTCAATACAAATGCGACGTAAGCGCCATTTCACGTAAAGTCCCTTTTTATACGAAGTGACACCCACCTTAGCGCGGCACCTTTTAATCAAACCGAGTCAGTTAGGTCAATAAATTGTCAGTTGAAAAAAGGATAAATCGACGAACCAATAACAGTATAGTACGGAGTTTATGGTGATGCCCTTGCTTATCGAGCGACATACGGCGGTGAAGACTTTTTTAATGTTCAAGACAGGTTATTTTATTTGAATGTTTGTATATATATATGTACTGTTGATAATCATAATGGAAAGAATTTTATAGAATATAATATGAAGGTATCTAAAAAACTCCTTCTTGGGCAGGTGGCGTTCGGAAAGCCATCGTCCCCATCAAAAACTTGTAAAGCATCTTTCGAATATACCTAATAATTGACTACTTATACGCCTAATTGAGGCCATCTTAGATCTACTCTTTAAGAGTAATTTTTAAAAACCCTAACCCAAATGCCACACCGTCAATCTAAAAAACTCCTTGGGCAGGTGGCGTTCGGAAAGCCATCTTCCCTGTCAAAAACTTGTAAAATATCGCCGTCTCCGGGAGATATCTAAGATTTATTCAGCCGTCCACAAAGGGGAACGTTTTAATTCTTTTCATACGACAGATTTATGAACGGACAGATGCGGGGATAGTAGATGCCCTTCTGAGATGTTTTCAGTGCGTTATGCTTTTGTTGTTATGGAATTTAGTGTCTACTGGGAATGAGATTCTCATGGTCCTAGTTTTGACTTATCTTATTGAATTGACAAAGAAGTAATATCAACGTGTGCTTGTAAAGTAAATAGAGATGATATGTTTATGAATTATGAATATGGCATAGATAGAATCTAAAATAATAAAAAATCATTTTTAATCATCTTCGCACTATTTTTTCTTAGGTAATTACAAAAAGACAACCAAATCAACTGGCTAGTAAGTGGGTGCCATCACAATGTCTTTTATTTACTAAAGAACCCGTATAGATATTTTAATTGAAAGTTACGGATAAGTCGTAATTAGCGGCTTCGTCAACGTTATAAGATGGCAAAAGATATCTAAGAAATGAAAATAAAATATATAAGATTTTAAAACTTTCATCTTCAGAAAATGCACAAGATCCTAAGAAATGTAATTATAAAACATTAAAGTCTGGATCTCCTAAGTCGGTATATAAATATAACCTTAAAAACTATTTTATTATACTTATATTTGTCCCTTACGTCAAACTGTGCATTTACGCCCTAACCTCGTATAAACCAATTTAAACGCAGTAAAAAGCTGACATATTTTTTTAATCCCATAAACAACGTCTTGTCTTAACGATTATTGGAAGACAACATCAAATCGAGCCTCCGCCAAAGGCTGCGTAAGCACCGGTAAATCTGTCAAGAAACAGACGGACGGATAATTTTAGAACGTTGACTTTGAGGCCGATTCTAATCTAAATAAGCTGATTTGACTTATTTTCGGTGTGAGTGTAGGTATTAAATACCTTTACCTGTTCCAAATTTTACGTATCTACGTGAAACTGTCTCTAAGAAAAGCGCAATTAACCGATTTGCAAGACCAATGTGACCCCATTAAGCGCTACGTTAAAAAGTTGTGTGCGGAGCACTAAGAATTGTTATGACCTTGACATGGTTCACAGTGTATTTCACGCAAACGAATAAGCGAGAAAAATGTCCAAAGACACGATTCTACGACGCCCTCGTACGGGGACCAGTACGTGAGCGATATTCAAGGTGGTATCAAAACAAGATCAAAACCTTAACAAATGGTTAAAGCTGAATCGGCCTCACAGTTGACTTTAACTTACGTACGTAATGTGTGCCTTACTGAACTGGAAAAACGAGAAGTTAATAATACAAGTATATCATTTAAAAAATGAAACGGACGTAAAATTTTTTTGTGTTGTCAATAGTGATTTGAACGTTATTTAGACTTCAAATGAATGTCAGCCGTGGAGACGTTCAATTGGGTCACATTGGGCTTCAAATAATATCTTTAAAAACAATAGCCGTTAATCCACATAAGTTTAGGAAAGTTAATAAAACAAGAATATTGGAAACTTATAAAACATTCGGTTACCTAATCGAATTGTAACTGTCTTTTAAACAACTGGTTTAAACAATTCGTTTTCTCTTTTAACCATTCAGTTTAGACTTTCTGTCAATCAAATTCAAGTTAATAATTTATGTATTCATGATAAAGTTGAAAGCAATATGCATGATGTCGTAAGTCGCATGCCAAAGGACGTAAAGCGGTTGCTATACTTATGGACATACGCCCTTAAATACGCCTTTTTATAATGTATTTTTGTTAATTAGCATGTTAAATGAGTGTTAATTACTAATTAATGTGTGGATAACGGTAGCTAAAAGCTCCGGTGACGTCGGTAATAATTCGCCATTTTGCGAAAATTAATGATAATTAATTTAATGCCAATGGCCTCGTTTGTCAAATACCTATATGGAGTTAATTTTTAATGTAAAAATTAATGGTTTACTGGAAAAGTGCAATTATTAATAATAATTATATTTATTACTTAGGCCTAATTTAAAGGTCCACTGATGTAGTTACCTATCTAATTAAGTTTTTATTGAGTATTTATAGATTTCTGAAGTAATTCAGAATAATACGTAAAGTTAATTGCTTTGGAGTGTATGTAAAATTAGGTATGTCTGGATATGTAAGTAAGTAATTTATTTATTGTAAACTGTGTAGGTACATAAAGGTGTTCAATAAAAAGGTATCAACAGTTGCTCGTTTTTTTTTTTTTTTTTTTTTAGTCTTTCCGTGACCACAGCTGGTGCAACTCAGCTGAAACGTCGGAATTAAAGGTAAAAACAATGAAATTATATCGCGGTAGACCCGTTTGTGTAATTAAATATGCGTACAATTTAAAGCCTTAAAAATAATTAACAACTATATACAATTCATTATACCATCTAATCTTATCATTAATACATATCACTCGCTGTTTCCATATGTTAATGTTTAAAGTAAAATGGGAATAGAAAATTCATTGTATTTGTAGTGTACATGTACATAAGTAAGGTATATTATATAAAGATATTAGCGATAAAAATTACCCCAATTCATCTTTACATAGTATACGTAACTACGTAAGTAAGTTCGAAGTAGTAAGTCTAACTCCGCCTAACTTTTGTGACCTTGAATCCACAGATAAGCAACTTCGCCTAAACACTAGACACATACAGGGCTGCCAAAATTAGATAGTAACCTAGTGCCCTTCATCGAAGTAAAATTGATTGATTTAAATTTCTAAATTGTAACAGACACATTATTTTTTAACTAACGGGGCATTTATTCGTTTTTAGGGTTCCGTACCCAAAGGGTAAAAACGGGACCCTATTACTAAGACTCCGCTGTCCGTCTGTCTGTCACCAGGCTGTATCACATGAACCGTGATAGATAGACAGTTCAAAATTTTCACAGATGATGTATTTCTGTTGCCGCTATAACAACAAATACTAAAAAGTACGGAACCCTCGGTGGGCGAGTGCGACTCGCACTGTCCTGTTTTATTGAGCTAGGTATATAATAGTGTGTTGGTTAATTTGACCTAACTTTTGTAACCGTGACTACTCGCCAAGATAAGGGATCTAAGCAAGTAAGCAAGGCACCCAACGTTTAGGGCTGTCAAAAGTTTTACATATTTTTTTGTAAATTTCACTTGTGTGTGTGTGATAATTACAAATGTTTTCACGTCTTTAAATCATCTGTAAGTACATGAAAAGTATATATAGTTTTAAAGGCTTTAAATGTTCAGCTACACTATAAAGGTGAATATTATAAACAACTTTTAAGTATATAATGACATCAATCTTCAAACAGAAAAATGTATTGGTACTTCCACAGAATACGTCTGATCACCAATTATTACGCAATGAAAATTATTGATTGATTGCATCACCCCATCCATGAAATAAATAGGGTTTTAGTATTTTTTTAGTAGCAATTCAAATGCTATATGGGTACCGTTTTATATTTGGGTAAGTACTTGCCTTTTATTGACCATTATTTTAACCGTAAGATTTCTCAAAATAAATGCATTCATTCCATTAACGTACAGAACATAACTCTATCCACAAACTTAAACATCACAAATAACGTCTCAAAAATAAATCACAATCACCAACCCTACACTGTCAGATAGTGTCGCTTGCTAACTCGTAAAAGAAACGTCATAAATCTGTCAAATTTGACGTGCCTGGCAAAATTATGAGCGATACTGAGTGATTTGTGTTACAAACAGCAATAGGACTTTCTCGGTAGTGTAGTGAATAGGACAAAAAAAGGGAATACTTAGGTGAATTTGGGATGCTCATTATGAGATTTGAGACGTGTTTTAAATGCAGTTTTGCACAATTTGTGTTTCTCTGAATTGGGAAGTAATTTTATGGAGATATAGGCAGGTTACAAAAATGGTGTAACAATTCTTGATATAATATAAATGTGAAAGTGAGTGTGTCTGAATATCTTGATTTTTGGGTGATTGTTACCTTGTGAAATTTTGGATGTAAAATGGAATAAAGATAGCTTATAATATGGACTAGGACATAATATACTAACTATTAATACTATTCCGTACATGATTTTATTTTGTTATATTAAGGAAATAAGGGCTTTTCACGAGGGGTTTCTCCTTGTTTTGAACAAACTTTGATACGACCATGACGATCGTCTTGGTCGTTGACGACTTTTACTTCATTTTGCTTGCACCAAATCAAAACTGTAACAAATTGTGTGCTGAATCGGGGTCCAAGTTGTCCTGAGCTATTACTCATTAGTATTAAACTTACTTTATTTAATCAACAGCAGTCCGAACTCAAAATACATCGCAAATTTAAACAAACTGAATCCGTCACTCACACGTCGAAAACTAATTCCCTCTCGCGCTACCGATTCGTCACTCGATGACGTCACGCCATTTTGAATTTAATTTGACGCGTTGAGTCGTTTAATTATTGCCACTCATTACCTGTCTATCAACCTCTTAAATCCAAAAAGACTTTAAAATTTCAATAACCGTTCAAATACCTACCTTATTGTCTAAGCTTGAAGGTCTAAATCGTAATAATTTTAGATGGTTCGAATTGTGAGATAGGTCGTTTTGGTTTGAGGTGATGAGGCTTTAGTTTACCGGCATATGATTGTAATGGCAATCAATAATGGTATTTTGATAAATGTCGGTCTATTACTACGAAATTTTGGGATTTGTATTTAACATTGTTTTTACAGGATGGTTAAACTAAATTGAAAGTTACGGCTTGCATTTAGCTCGTAACCGACTTTCAAAAAAGGATTTTAAAATTAATTTATAAATTTTATAAGTACCTATTTACTTTAGTTTGTACACGTGACGTGATGTAATTGTATAGTCATCCATAAAGTTAAGGGATATATTAGTAGTAATTTACTTAAGTAACTTTCAGAGATATATTAATATATTTTTTCCAAGGATGTCTCATTCATATCAACTTAAACAAGATCGAATCAAAAATGTTTCACTATCATACTTCTTGAGCTTCGTCGTAAAGAGGTGATAAGACGACATTTATAATTAAAAATCCAATAGAGCCTTAGACTACCTGATTTCCTCAACTCTACCAATAATTATCATTTGACTAAGTGGATATGTCAAAAAGATTATAAAACGAAAGACACTTAAAATCTCAAAGTTTACGGATGAAATTAAAGAAATAATCAAGCAATAAACATTCATGAAAACAGGTTGGTAAAGCAAACCTTAGATATTTCCCGTGACACTTACGTGGATTGACAGTTAGATAATTTTGATGTGGCTTAATGGAAACTGTTAAGCAATTTAACATTTAACTAATGTCTTACCAATTGGACGTTATGCCGATAATTTTACGTTTAACAACGTTTGGCACCTAGAGATAGACCAAGAAAAGTCTGCAGCGATTATGATAGCCCGCTCAGTGCAAGTGTTATTTAGAACGTAACGTCAAACGTCTATGAAATTATGACGTATAAATAACACTTGCACTGCGTGAGCAATCAAAACCGCAGCAGACTTTTCTTGGTTTAACTTTAGTAAATATAATTTTTCGCAAGTGTAAACTGTAAACATGTGCGAAAATATTGTCACCTTCAAATTCCTCCATGCCATTCCTCAGTTCACACTTAAAACCATTTTCTATACCCATTTTCATAGTTTATTTTTCTACTAGCTACGAAAATCTCTGCAAGACTGAATTAATACTACAATGGCAAGTGCAGTGCAGTGGATGCAATTCAGCCGGTTTTAATTAAGAAGTCTCATGACACCCCTTATTAATATTGAATGATTGCCGTAATGCAGAGCTTCCTATTAAAAATATGCCAACCAACGGCTGCATTCAGAAACAGACGTCAATAACTATACATTAAACTATTATTACTAAAGTATAGAACCGGCACAGAGAACGAGTATTTTGCGCCATGAGTTGATGTTCTTTTGACATCAAAATGACTTTTGAGCTTACGACGTTTTGGTCGCGTGGTACAGGTTGTGCCATGATTTCATTGTTTGGTATGACTTCTCTACATATATGTAGTAATAATAACTCAATGTAACGATACTAGTGCTCCGCCATTTTGAATCATGTCCAAGAACCGAATCGGCAATGAGTCGACAAAAATCTATGTAATTATTGAACCTGTTCACCAAATTTTACAAGGATCGGTTAAAAAATGGGACCTGTACAGGAGAACAGCCGGAGGTCTGTCCAGCAAGTCAGCTAAATTCTTTTATTATGCAAGCACTTTTGCCCAAGATAAAACAGAAAAACTTTCTAATGGCTCTGTGAGCTGTAACCCTAGCGAACCCCAGGGGGTCAATTCTTTGAAAATTTTCCAAAAACAGATAGACAAAAAAATATCTATACTTAATTATCGAACCTGCGGATCTACCGCGAAAAACTACGTTATCTGCATCCCTATCGCTCTTCCATATTCGTGCGATAGAAAGGCAGATAACAAAATTTCGATTTTCATTTTTCGCGATACCTACGCCCCATTTTACACGAAACGGTTGAGAGATGCGCCCTGTATTTAGAAGAGAACAACCAATATGTACGATATACGCCTTTTGCCTTTGCCTTTTGTACGATAAGTTTTCTTTTGTGCAATAAAGTTTAAATAAATAAATAATAAATATGATTCCAATATAATTTTGACACGTATTTGAGAACGAGGCACCAATCTGATGTATCCGTCAGCGTGGGATAATAAATTAATGGCATGCTGGAAATTGCTCCCGATTTTTTTTGTCGAAATGGAAATGACGAAATGGACTGTCAACTTTATTATTGGATCTTAACGTTGATTCTATAGTTTTAATTATTAAATTCATATCATTCATATTCTGAATTTGCCATGATCTACTCGTAGATTTTGGTGAGGAATTACATCACATATATTAAAAACGAAAGGTATTATTTTGAGGACGATTAATAATATTTCTTTCTAAATGGTCATCTCTGTAGTTGCAGGCGACTATAAGCTACAGTAACAACTTACGATCAGGTAGTCCGTATGCTTGTTTACAACTGACGTGGTATAAAAAAAGAAAATTGTATTGTCGCCATTTCTATCAAACTACATTTAATAAAACCACCATTGGGCCTAAAAACAGCATTATAAACAGAGTTGACTAATGACAGCTGTCAGATCGAGTGTCACCTGCGATGTCAAGTGGTTGTCAAAAACAATGCACTTGTTCGAACTAGTCCGGATTTGGAATTATTCGAAATTAATTGGCTGTGAGCGTGTTTAATGGTACCTAGAGCGAAAAATATTAATATGTTAATAATACGATTATAGTATGTACATACCTAGTTAAAAGCAAATTTTGAGTTAATAAATATTTTGATTTGTAATAACCCCGAGAAAAATACTACTAAACTTGTTAGTAGTATTTTTCTCGGGGTCTGGTGAAAAATTTTGTTTTGAAAAAGATTGTCAAACTCTCGTGCATTCCTAAGCACAAGCACATTATAACAATGAAGAATAAATTATATCTATCTTTATCATCCTAATTCTAGACATCAGTATGTCGATGACCCAGTCAACGTGTAGCGAAAATTATGACGAATATCTATGGCATTCGGACCGAGGGTTGGGAGAAACGCGCCGAAATGAGACCGGAGTGGCGTCATGACAAAGTCGGAGCTTCAAAGCATGACGATGACTGACTGGAGAACCTTAAACGGAACAGTCTTCGTCGTGCTCTAC
This sequence comes from Cydia splendana, assembly GCF_910591565.1. Taxonomy (NCBI): domain Eukaryota; kingdom Metazoa; phylum Arthropoda; class Insecta; order Lepidoptera; family Tortricidae; genus Cydia; species Cydia splendana. Next base: position 22,275,003 of record NC_085967.1, on the reverse strand, counting down.
CACCTCCTGCGGACTCGCGTTTTGTGTGCGATCGATGTGGCAAGAAATGCCGCGATGCTATAGGACTTTATAGCCATCAACGGCGATGCGGGACCCCATAAACACACAAGCGCCGCAACAAGTATCTACAACAGATGATGTGGCCAATGATGATGATGAGTATGTCGATGACCCAGTCGACGTGTAGCGAACACTATGACGAATATAACTTTAGCCGTCATAGTTGCGGACCGCTCAATGCGTTACAATTGAGATTCATGTTTGACGGCCGGTGATTCATGTCACGACTAATAAAGTGCGTGTTTGAAATAGGGCCGGGTCGAGGAACTATTTAATTTGTGTGTTTTACTGCTTAGGTCATTATTAGTTATTTTATATAATGTTTTTGTTCCAAGGGATGTAGGCGCATATAATTGCATTAAATTTAAATGATTATCTCTATAGTCTGTATCTTCAGGTATTTAAAAAAGAGTAAACAAAATCTACCCTCAAATGGCTTCTTAAGCCAGATGAGGGTAGATGAAAACATTAAATAATGTAGGTTAAAGTCAGGTCGTTCGTGACAGATCCAGGTGGTTTTGTATGTGGTTGGTTAATCAATATATGTTATAGGTAACTACCCGAAAATGTACATATTATTAGTTTACTTTTATTTAAGTACCTAAAGATACAGAGTATAAATTCAGATCAAGTATCTATCGGCTCCCTGACACAGCGGGGTTGCGAAATGAAATGCAAGTAATGCAACACAGGCATTCTTAAATAATGTCAAGTTTGTATAAAGTTAGCGTGTTTAGAGTTCAGAAGGTGATATTGATCGAGCACATTTCTCATTTGGGATATATTTGCCCCGATTCTTAAATATGAGGCATCAGGTTTAAGTAATAATGACTATCTTACATAATTATGTAAGCATAAGGATACCTATATTATTATGATCTGTCAAAATTACAAGTGACATGGGCATAAGTCCACTTATATTATAATATGACACAAAACTAAACAAATGATTGCTACGTTAGGACATGTCATTACGACAAGTCGAATAGGCCTCATTATGACTGTCGCCGCTCAATGCGATGAATTGAGATTCATGTTTGACAGCGGTGATTCATGTCATAGCTAATAATGCGGTGGTTTGTGCGTCTGTCTGTCCGGGTCGAGGCACAAGACTATTTGTTTGGTTAAGTACTTTACTAAGATGTTAGTTCATGGTGATGAACTGTAGTAGTAAAGAAATTGGCTGTTTCATACATTTTGGTTTGTGTAATGTTAATATTTTGTATGGGAGAGTCAATTTATTTTTCGTGGTTTCGGGTTTGGTCCCATAGTAAAAGTTGCTCAGTATCATCTATATAATTCACCCCGTAAATTATTGTTTGTGACTAAAAAACATGTAAGGTTCTGCTGCTTAAGGTTGCGATTAGAATTCGACTTTATCGATAACCTACCTTTAGCCTGAAAAAGTATTATTTATTTTGAAACCCTCTTTCAAACAACTGCCCTTAAAAACGGGTGATTCCCATTTCAACTATAATTTATTTTTAGTTTGATATTTCCGTCACTACTCAAACTGTCCTGACACTATTGCATGTCTTCAAAATGAAATCCAATCTTCAGTCTTATAGTTTTCATTATCTAAAACACGCCAATCACTTCAACATTAAATAAGATCAAACAAATGAGCCAGACATAACCTATAGCAATGCTGACTATATCTAGACCGTATTGCGTTGCAATAAGGTTGAGGAATGAATAGCTAATTGTCAACGGTGGTAAAACAGCTTAGGACAGGTGGAATAGTCTGGGCTGTATATTCATATTGCTTACCGAGTCGACCGCTTAGGAGGTCTAGTATTAATTGTGACATTTTTAAGGACTATTCAGAGACATGAAAAGTTAATATCCTCAAAAGAGCGAAACGATCTTAGACTCGCGCTAATATGCCAGTACGGTTACCATCAGTTTGTCACTGACATAAACGCCGTCGAGAACGTAATTTACTTTCTATACATCTCGCTCGCACTCGCATATTAGTGCAAACGGGATGTATAGAAAGTAAATTACGTTCTCGACGGCGTTTATGTCAGTGACAAACTGATGGTAACCGTACTGTACGATCGAAATGCATAAGAATAGTACATTTCGATGCTAGTGCGGAAGGTATGTCATTACTTCACGAGTACCGAGATATCTTGCCACGAGCCGCAGGCGAGTGGGAAGACTCGGGACGAGTGAAGAATGACATTTCCGCACGTGTATCGAACGACGTTTTTTAATACAGTTGCGAAAAAATAAGTAAAACATTGTTAATCGTACACTAAACAAAAGTGGTAACAGTGACAGCTCGCTTAGACGTCGTCTTTAAGTATATTATATCTATGGGCGTTTGGCAGCTATTCCGTTCCATTCAGACACCTTATTAAGAACGGAATTTTCAATATTCAATATTAAAAAATAAACGTGTTATAATGATGAAGAGGTAAGTATTAAAATATGAAATATGTATATTTTTCATATTCTTACATTAACAGTAGGTTTTTATGCTGATTACGACGTTTAAAGGAAACTAATATTAACACTCATCAATAAGTAGTCGTGAATTGGAACAAGTATAAATTTAAAAAAATTGGAAAAGTAAAAAGCACTAGTTCGACATAACGAACTTTCCGCACGCTAAACAGCTACGTAAAGTAGCACTTTGTGAGCAACTGTATTAAAAAGTATGTTACGTACACGCTAGCGAATATGTCAGTGACAAGCTCTAGTAGCCTTACCACGGTACACATACACAGACGTGTGTGTGTACTGTGTAGGTTTTGTTACAAAGTGTAACTTCTGTGTGTAAGTGCTATACAGTCTCTAATAACTACTTAGCAGGTTAATCGTTATCTGAAATTTAAAGCCTAAAAATCACTTATATAGTAATAAAACATCATCCCCCCTGATATTTCACAGTTTACGGTCTCGGTTTAGTCTCTGTCCATCGTTCTATTGTAATTTATTTTGTATTTAGTTTATTTAAGCGTTAATCTCGTACGATTGGAATAAGTCTAGATTCGAACCCGTAACCCGACACCCACCTATCCGACTGACATGCGTACACGGCTCTCGATTGATTCCTTACTCACCAACCAACAAAAACCAACCTTATCATAAAGATGTAAGGTTTAATTTTAAGTACATTTCATGTCAGAATCCTGTCTTATTAAGCGAGAAACGAGGCATCAGCATCCATCATAATTTTGCCTCATTTTGTAATGCAACGACTTACAGGCCGATTCGAGTTTTACTTATTCGGTCTGTTTTCGGTATGATACTTATCAGTCATGGAGGGAAGTACGAGGAAAGAAAATCGAGGAAAAGTTGGATGGACTGTGTGAGAGATGATATGAAACAAACGCAAGTGAAAGATGAGATGAGCGGCTAGAGAGAGGTATGGAAGAGAAAGACATGCTGCGCCGACCCCAAGTGGGACAAGGGCAAGCGAATGATGATGTGATGACTTATTAGTCAGTGTCAAAAGTGACGTTTTTGGTTGGAGAAATGTCACTTTTGACACTGACAGATCAGTAACATATCGGAAGCAGATCGAATAACTAAAACTGGAATTGGCCTGTGTGTTACTTCATGCGAATCTGACATCTATATCAAAGGTAATAAAGGTTAGTTTGACCATAGTACCAGTATAAAGTAAGTTTAATAGTGGACCCGTATAACCAGTTGTGCGAAAGTAGATGTTTTATTTCCCAAGCTGTCTAATAGACCATATTTTGCCTAGCCAAGATGCCAATCATTTGCGCTCCGACAACGAAACGCTTTCTGTCTCTCTATCACTCTTACGTATTAGTGCGATAGAGAGACAAATAGGTGCTTTTGGTGCTAAACTAAACCTGGGTTTTTAAAGACATATTTATAAGCATCATTACAGCAAATGCTTTAGGTTCTTGTAAGTAAAGACACATTTTATTGCAAAATAAATTTACAGTAATAGCATATACTGGTTCAATCATAACTTAGCAAGTAATGTCACAGTAATATATGTAAGAATGTCGGTATGTCCGTCCGTAGAAATGTCATCGGTACTTGCAATATGTAAACAGTAAAATTATTACGTGATAAAAAATTTATTGCACCGGTTGTTTTTAACTGAAGTCGTAGATACAAAGATAATTAGTATAACATGCATGTCAATAAAGATAATATTTTTATTGTATTACAAGATTATAAAAACATGCAGAAATATTTTATAAACAATATTTATTGTAAAATGCTAACGTTTGGCATTTAATGTATGTATGTACTTATTTTATTGAAATTGTGCGGTGAACTTTTGGTGAATGCTTTCAGATATAAAACCGTTTTTAACAAGCCCAGCCTGCACTTAATGCTTATTTGCTACTTAAATTTAAACACTTATTTAAATGTGGCGTTATAAAAGTGTGGGTGGTCAAATAACCACCGGGTTAAATGTTTAAAATTAACATCTGCACTTACACTAACGCAAATTTACACGAAAAATTGCACTTTAAAGAGTTTAAAGGCCAAACTGCCAAAGACGTCAACTGACGCGCGTGGCTACAGCCCAATATCAACCTTATTGCATTCCCTCAAGGTTCACGATGACGCGCCGCAAACGGTACGCGTGGCGTTCAAAGGGTTAAGCACTTATAAACCGAAATACCATAACAGTTCCAATATAACAATTACTATAAAAATTTAACAATTACAAGAAACCGTTCGTAATAGTAATGGCCTGATATTTGATATTATTAAATAAAAGCACAATAAATGAAGTAAATTGCGATTACATTATACAGTTTTAATGCGATTAAAACACAAAAAACTACGGTCGTAACAGAAATGACCCATTATTTGTCGATTCGAAAAGCTCGTATGTTATATGTAGAAATGTGGTACTTACGACCTCGTGTAGATAAGTAAAATTTTACGAGGCACTGAACGTTGATTGGCTGCAGTTTTACGAGTTGATGATATATCGATTTTATTTCTAGATAAGTGTAGCTACTGTCGCCGCGATTCGGGAAATGAATTAGAGATTCACTAGATATGAAATAGTAAAGATATGTGACGTTCAACGGCAAAAGGTACCTTATGGCGGCTGGCGCTTACGTCGCATAGCGCCGCAATAATATTGGAGCGGCGTTAATAATAGCGTAAGCGTCAACCGCCATTACGGCTCGGCCACGACATCGAGCGACTTGCGACGGCGGGAGCGATAACCATAGGTTGGAGCGAAAGGTCCGATCGCTGTGTCACGCTCTAACCTATGGTTATCGCTCCCGCCGTCGCAAGTCGCTCGATGTCGTGGCCGAGCCGTAAGGTACCTTTTGCCGTGGGACGTCACATATCTTTACTATATCGTATCTAGTTAATCTCTAATTCATTTCCCGAATCGCGCCGTGTATTCTAGTCAAGCATCGTCGTCCAATCCCAATCGTCTTCGTACCTTTATCTACTTATAACGAAAAATAAATGTAATACATATGTATAAATAGTTTAGTTGTCCGTAATAGCTACCCACTGAAAATATTTTCTATCTGTTGCAATATTAAAACTAGTTTATAGTTATCAATCTTGTTATAAGCTGTTTAACCAATTTTATAGAAATAAATTCTAAAAATTATATGCAATATTTCGCTACTTACCCAAAAAGATAAGGAGACAGATCATATCCATTACATACCGTAAAACCAGGTGAGTAGGTTTCGCGGAGAGAGGTGGGTTATGAATGGGGAGAGAAGGTTTGAGAGGGGGGTGAGAAGGGATTTTAAGGCTATTGCTACAAAAATAATGTATTCCAATTTAAAATGGAGCTATAGTAATACGCATAATAAAAAAAATCGATCCAACAATCTTCCAAAATCACCTTTGTATGAAAACCCCTCTCACCCCAAATACGAAGCACTACGGGATGAGGTGGATTTTCCTCTTTATCGTCAAAGTTATGAAATGGAACTACCCAAAATAAAATAAAATCTAAAATACAAACGTCCGGAACACTTATTATATACACCATTCAGTTTTCATATGTAAAAATAAAATGTTATCGAGGTTTGAATTTCAGTTTTGACCCTACTCACCCCATTTTACGGTATCCAGCTCAAATGAATAACTTGTTATTATAATCCAAATAAGAAGAAATTTTAGCGATAAGTTTGGCCATTGTTTTTTCTCTACTTTTACGATTTTTAATATAATATGGGAGCACAACTGTTTCATTTAAAATGCATCCAAAAATATGTACATAAAACGGAATTCTAGAGATGAACATGAACCTGTAGTATAAAATCCTGTAGGAAAAAATCTGTAGTGCTGCTTGATACTACTGAGAACTAAATTACACCAAAAGTTGCATCTATGTCTGGTGGCTTCGGCTGCGTAAACACTTCGTAACGCGTCTGTTTAGTATGTGCGACAATGCATCTGAGAAAACCCATTCATTCGCACTGAAAACGCAACCGGCGTCTCAACTTTCCGTTCACTTTTTAGCAACATTCGCCTGACAAGACACTCTTCAGATACGAGACAAACACGACGCGTTCGAAAAATGTTGTAGGGATGCGCTCACAATTGGCTTGGATTGGGATTAACGCTTTTAACTCAAGTTTTGAATTTTAAAATTTAGTCTACCTCAAACTTTGCTTAGTGACTTTTGCCTTAACTAGTCTTTAGTAGAGAAAATTTTTCAAAATCAAAAAAGTTTTTCAAGTACATATTTGACTATGACCTAAAATGACACGGCGGAAAGTATGACATCTGAAGAGGCTATATTACCCACACAGTAATCACAGTATATCAGATGTATTTTCCGACCACAAGGAAAGTTAGGAAACTTCTTAAATTAAGTCCGTAATAAAAAGCTATGTATATATTTAACCTTAATTTGGCTTTCTCTCTATCGGCTGAGTTACCCCAGAATAAGATCCCATATCGGAGTCTTGAAACTAAGAGTCCATGGTAGGCTGATAGGACTGTGCCTTGACTTATTGTTGATAGTTTAAAACGTGCATAAGATTGTTTTAGATATTGTTTTAGACTTTATGCACAATTGAGGTATGTTTGATTTAAACCTAATCATCCTCAGTCTTTTCTTAGATCACCGTCCGTTTTAGATCATCATCCATTAGTTAATTATCATTACTGATATAGTGTGTTCAAATCAAATTAACCACACAACATTTCTAGTCCAGCATCACATACGAGACATACATGGAACGTGGCATCCCTGCCTCCTTCGCTTCCTCGCCGTCCGGATATGAAGATAGCGTTCGGAAAAACGAAACTCCGACGCCGCCGAGTTATATTTTGTTCTTTCGCTTTTTTGCTTCGGCTCGTATTGATTTTGCGGTGATGAATGCTCTGATGTTGCTTTACTCCTAGCTTTGGGGTGCTATGTGCAAATAAAGCATGCAAGCTTTGAGTGGAGAAGTGTCTTTAGACACGGTATGATTGCTTTCCAACTACGACACAAAATTTGACTTTTAAAAATAATAGTATTTCAACTGTATAGTATGTATTAAGGTGGCCACTGACGAGCCTTCCAACAGTCCAAATAGCGTGGCTGCAATCCAAAATCGGTCCGTGAATGTCAAAAACGTACAATGTTGAATCCATTGTAACGGCATCCATTTGGAAGGCTCGTCAGTGGCCTGCTTCCGTCACTCCGTCATTTATTTATCAATATTACAAGTATTTTTTTTACTTTGATAATGGTGACCCAAAATAATATGGTGTCGTTATATGTCTCAGCTTTAGGAGTGACATAAATAGATTATGCTGTACATAGTAAAGATTACTTTATCCGTATTTTTTCAAATACCTCATGAATTATTTTATCCTCGCTAGTGAGTAGATACTTTGCATTACCTAATGTTTAATTTAGCTGGTACAATAGCAATTGACCATAATATATCATTAATAATTTAGCACTCAAAAATAGTTAAAAATCCGAATGATACATCTAATAAGATGTTGCTTAATAGGTCGCATCACTCGATCTCGATTTGAGAAATTGCATTTCAAATCTTTATCAGCAATCGATGATCTTACCTGCATCGATGCGATACATGACATACTGCGATAACTTTCGCGAACTCGCTCTTCTCATATTTCTCGTCAAGTTCAGACTTTATTCAGTTTTATATAAAGTTTCTTTTCAGGTGGCAGAGTTGAGATACGAGGTTTCGTGAGCTTTTTGTGTGGAAGTGGACGGACTAACTGGTTCTTATCATTTCAATGCGGAAAATCAAATTGGCGTAGAAAGTTTGGCTGTCTTTGGCATGCGAGGTGGATGTTTGTACTTGAAGGATAAGACAGGTCCATTTCTAGTGATTCGGTAGCAAATTGTTAATACCTTATGGAAATGTTATGTGTTAGCAAACGAGTAGACGAGTCACCTGATGGGAAGTGGTCACCGTGACAAAATTTGTTTATGAAGTAATGTACGCATACAGCAAAAACCTACCTTGAGACGAATTTTGGTTTTCCTTGTGCGTAAAATGGGCTACAGTTACCTAAATCACTTTCCAAGTACATTTTTAATATCGGAAACCTATTGCAACACCATTGTTGGCCCCTCAGAGCCTAATACCCTGGAAGCCCCGATGACCTGTTCTAACTGACTTCTGAGTTCTGACGCAGCTCAATGGCTGAGAACCTTGGATAGGAACTTGTGACATACCTGATATATTTTAGATTTATGTGATTTAATTTGTATGCCATTCGATAAATCTAAGTCACATACTTAAATGTATAATTAATTAACAACGAAAACGGGAGAGACTGAAACTGGGCTCAGGCTAACTAGAACATTGATGCACCAATTTGCTAATTGAGCTGATCGAAACCCACCCGATCGTAACGAAAATTTCCATCATAAATCTTCCATTAATTTACCTACCGAAAGGTGTCTCATCATCATCATTATTATCTTGCCCTTGTCCCAGTCACTCCCAGTCGTCCCAGTCGGCGCAGCATGTCTTTCTCTTCCTCACGTCGCCCGTCATTTCATCATTCACTTGCTTTCGTTTCATATCATCTCTCACACAGTCCATCCACCTTTCCCTCGGTTTTCCTTTCCTCGTACTTCTCTCCACATTCATTCGTACTACCTTTCTCGTCACATGACTTTCATCCCTCCGCAACACATGCCCGTACCACGCTAGGCGATTTGCCCTTACTTTTTCTGTTCGAAAGGTGTCTATCGTGTTTTATTATAAAAGTATTTACCAGGCGGCTTTAGTTTTTGATAAAATTTTACTTTAATCTTACCTTCAGCCAACATAGCGCCATCTTTCGCGTTATCTGGCTATTTATCGCAGGTGCCTATAAATAACTGATCAAGGGTCCATTATTCACATTAACCAACAGGCTACCTGGTCGCAATTATATTGGAAGTGTTGGACCTCACGCGCAGTAATTAAGGGCAAAAAGACGCGGCTTAATGAAGCAATGCAAATGCACTTTAGTGCAAGTTTTGTTTCTTTTCAAGTGAGGAGTATCTCCTCATGGTAACGATATTTGCATATCACACTAGTAGGTATGCAAATGTCGTTCTGAGAGACCGCGTTAGGGATGGCCTCCGTTTCAGTTTGGTCAAAAATGCATTCGTATGTCTGGATGTTCTCCTCTACAGGTCGCAATTTTCAACTGACAGCCCGATTCGGACTTTAAGATACGTCAATGAATACATCTAGAAACGATATGGATTAGATATGTCAGTGTCAAATGTGTCGTTTCTTCATACAAAAACGTCACTTTTGACACTGACACATTTAATCCATATTGTTTCTAGATCTATTAATTGACCTATCTTAAAGTTCGAATCGGGCAGTGATTCTCGTGAAATTTTATGGAGTACGTACGTAGTTTTTATGGGTTAGCGTCTTATTTTTAGTTAACAAGTTATTCACCTTATCGAGGTTTGACTGTATGTATGTACATTGATTGTCAGTACTGTAGATAGTGTCCATAGACATGCATCTTGTATTCTAAGCTTCTGTGTGGCCTAGTATTGTCTATCAATCAGGCGTTAGTTTTATTAACTAAATTAACTACCGATGTATTATAATGACGGCACGGGTCTCATTAGTCCAAGCATCGATTCATCATTGTCTCCTTCCCATCTTAATCACATCATAGAAGACGAAGTATGTGAAATACTATGATTATAAACTATCGTCTGCATGTTTGGTAAATAGGGACCACGAACTGTTAAACGCTTGGTGGGGTCACACGAGACATATGTACCTCTATACACATTGTAAAACCGAATTGTAAGAACGCATTTGACAACGACCAATTTCGTTACAGATAAATATGCAAGATGTGACAAAGCATGGAAGATTATATTTTCCGAACAACGCTGACGTTGACAGTCGGTTTGTGTGGCCCATGTGTGGCCCCAAGGGCCAGTTGCATCAAGCACTTTTGACCGACTGATGAACTTCGCATAGCATTGAACTATGAAACTTCCCATACAAGAACAATTTTCCCGGAGTCTTTCGGCGGTTAGGGCCTTTTAATGGTCACAAGTGATTTCGTGCAATCGACTATAGGTTAAGAATTAGATCTAGGATCTAATCCAGATCTTATTCTTGCCCTGTTATTAAAATCAGAATACGCTCTTAGACTCATATAACATGAACTTGAAATGCCGACTGCATTTTTATTCGGTACATTGTATATTGCTTGACTCAAACGGTTGATGAGAAATAAACATACATATTAAGCTACGGTGGTCCTTAGTAGAAATATACTTTAAATAGCAACATAAACTAAATTCAACCCCAAACTAAACTTCTTTTTACTAGAACACTGCAACCTATCTGATTTAAGTGGCTAAATTGTAGAACCTTTTTCTCAAAAATGGACGGCAAAGTCGACTTTGCCGTTTAAAAAATAGGTCGCGAAGCGCATAGTTTATGGTCAGTCAAAAATTAAAAAGTTAAAAACATTGCAGTCTCGATTTTGGGACTGCAATGTTGCATACAAATTCCATTATTTGTCGAGTTCCAAACTTTTTAAAAGTTGAAATGGCCATATCAAATGAAGGCACAGGCCCATTAAACAGCCAAACAGATGATTAGTACCGCGACTATTTAGCTGTCTCAAATAGGTTGGCGTATTTTCGGCAGAAAAATACACTTCAATTTTTTTATTAAAAAAATAAAAAGGCGGCAAAGCTAATTTTTTCAATTGTTTCTACTTTTTTCTGTGAAAATATATACGTAAGAACGTTGCTTTTGTAAAATATTTCTATGATATTTATATTTCTTGCACCATTTTTGAGAAAAGCACTATATATGACTCGGCTGGAAGGCTACTTGCTGGCTTCGGATTCAATTAAACGGACTCCCAAGGTCGTCCGTTTAAAACGAATCCTCAGCCTGCAAGTAGCTACTTCCGAGCCTCGACAATAATGTACTATTAACATGCAGTTCGCATGAGTTCACTCCCACTTTCCAAGAAACTTTAACACTTAACCATCCCTAATAGATCATATCTACTTAATGTATTAATAATTACTCATAGCAACTGATCCATACGAAATGCTGAGAAGTTCTATACTTGACCAGAATTTTATTAATTATTAACCTAGTATAAGTATGTTTATTTCGAGATGATAAAATATTTTATACGACGAAACATTTATTTCTTAATTACATATAATTTCATCTTTATGCTTGGAGAGCGTTTACACCTCCAAATCTTATTACCTACTTTATTAAGTAGTATTAATAGAAGTAGTACTAGTAGGTATTAGTAGTAGGCACACCTTATCCATCTCCAAATTTAATGTTTAATTAACCATAGAGACTATACTTCTCTGTTATTTTCGAGTATTTATTTATCTTAAAATTATTTTATTTATTTATGTATTGGCTGTTGAATTTATAGATATTGCTTTATATTTGACGAGTCAGACGACGGCGACGCTACGGAGCCACGCTGTTACGTCGTCGCCCAAATCTAATGTTTAGTTAATTTCATTTTTATTTGTAAGTATTGTTTTTCTTTGTCTTTTCTTGTATTTTGTAGTTTCACAGTGCCTTGGTTTTATACTGTAATGCTGTGTTACTTATTTGATCAATAAATAAATAAATACATTTGTCATGTCACTAATGATGTTACTGTAAATGGTGTAATGTCTTGTGAACTTTAACTTATAACTTGAATTTATACCATTATGCAATGAAAATGATAATGAGTGCAATCATAATCGTTAATTGCCTTCACACAGTAGCAAGCAGCTGATCCATAAAGAAGCTAAGCAAATTCCGATAATACCAACATGACTGGAATGTAATTGGTTCGTATGTAGTTGTAAGTTATTTACGTTACATTTATGTTCTAGGTTTGCTAAAGCTATGATACAATATAAATGTCATTCTATGACATTAAAACTCATAAAAAAATTAAAACAGCGCCATCTAAACAGTTGAACTATATTGAAATAAATAGTCAAATCGGTCCCTCCAACACACCAACGTTCAAGTGTAACACCCCTTCATTTCCGTCGGGAGTAAACATAAAATAATTACCATAATCGAATTTAAACTGTTGTGAGACACTAACATACCTAGACGTAGATTCTCCGAAACATGCCGCGCGAGTGACTTAAAACAAGTGAGTCTAAACCGTAACATTATTCAATCATTACCATCTTTTTTTCCTGTAGCAGCTGATCCATAAAAAAGTACAAAATTCCAACAATTCCTCAGCAGGAATGTAATTCCCTCTAATTTCTTTTTTTAATCTATTAGCATTAAACACGACCTTTACCTCGCGGTGGTCTCAAATTTGCATTTCTTCACACGCGACGTACGTGCTCGATTGAGTATCGATTTTATTGCGATCGATTTTGTTTCGATCGATTTTTACAAGCTCGTTGGGTATCGAATGCTACTGCTATATAAACGTAATTAGGTATTTACTATTACTGCTTGTACTAGCGGTGGTGGCCGAGTGGATATGACGCCCGACTTTCAATCCGGACGTCGCGGGTTCAAATCCTGGCACGTACCAATGAGTTTTTCGGAACATATGTACGAAATATCATTTGATATTTACCACTAGCTTTTCGGTGAAGGAAAACATCGTGAGGAAACCTGCATACATCTGCGAAGAAATTCAAAGGTGTATGTGAAGTCCCCAATCCGCATTGGGCTAGCGTGGGGACTATAGCCCAAGCCCTCTCGCGCATGAGAGGAGGCCTGTGCCCAGCAGTGGGACGTATATAGGCTGAGTTATTATTTACAGGTTACTTACACATCGTTAACTGATTGATTATACGCAAATATTAGGTAAATACGTTAATAATTAAGTCCGTAAATAAGTTAACATTTATCATTATCATACCATTTTAGTAAAATAGATACTAAAATGGTGTTCCGATTGGTCAAATTACTGCTTCATCATTCTGTCTTTTTACCAGTTTCGTAATAATTAAATAACAGATCGGTAGGACTTTATACGTTTATAAATATTTATACTTAATTTTTTTTTCAAAATCTACACTTATTCCGAATACGGATGTGTTTGTACGGTACGGTCTTTTTTGGAAGATTTTAATTATGAAAACGTTTTTTTAATTCGGTCTACTACTTTTTAACGCACTCTGTCTTTATACCACACATTTTACACTGTAAACGTGTGTTATAATGTAGAAAGTCAATTTCTAAACGCTTCGTCTACACTCGTTTAGAATGTTACTTCCGCTAGACAACAAATATCTTAAACGTCTCAAAAACGAAACTCTACCATCAACTCGCGTCAACGTCACATTATTTCAGTGCACTGCGAGTGCATTGCGCTTGCACATGCAGCTAATATACGTGACGTGACGTGACGTGCAATATCGCGGCGTGACGGTGACGGCGTGACAAGTGCAATTTGCTTCCAGCTTTCTGGATATATTTTAGGTTTTGTTTGGTGCTTTGGTGTTTATCTTAAGTTACAGAGCGCTTTAGGTGCTGAGATTACTTGCTGTGTATTTATGTTTCAGATCATAACATATAAGAATATGATTGGACAAAAATTATAAAAATAATAAGGAATTAAATAATTTGTCATAAAATCAAATATTAAATCTAGTTCATTGGACAAACTGGTGTTATCGACCGTAAAATGACAATATATGTACTATAAAAGCAGAGTTAAATTTATTCCTAAATACCTAAACATTTGACAAACTGTAGGTATAACTCAACTACAAAATTTTATTACGGTTTCTTCTTGTACAACTCTTCTTGTAGTTATGTAGTTGGTATATTATTCTTTTATAGACAGTCGTTTATATGTATTTAAATAGAATTGGTTACTTTCTAGTTTTGTTACTGATAAAATTTACACCCAATTAGAATATAAAGAGCATAATTTTAGAAATATGCCATGCCGCGTCCATGAATAGGGAAATATGTAAGATATAAAAATTGTGTCTTTGTCAGGCAATAATAAACTCAATTACAGAAATTGGAAAAAGAAAACGGAATGATATGAATAAAAAATATAATATCCAATGTCACTCACAGGGCTTCGCAGGGATGACAGATTTCAATCAAATCTTAAAAGAAAATCGTTTGTATAATGGACAATGGATGGAATAGAGTAAAGCTCATTATCTGAGCGATGGCGGGACGGACTTCCAGCGGGCTACGCACTGTGAGGCGAAACGCCGAGATTTTATTTAGATAGAAGATAGCGGGAGCAATACAACAGTATTGCTTCGGTTTAAAAGAGTAAAAATTGGAAGACATATAAATAGGTTCATTTTAGCCACAATAACATACATCAAAATCTTTTACAGCCGAAGTAAGTAAGTGGGTCGTAGGTACAGAAAAAGCACTGTCAGTTCAGATGCCCGAAGGAGGTATCAAAAAACTATGGGAATCATATCATGCGCGTTTATTTACTAAATGGGGTGTAGAATGTTCCAAATAAATATACATTCATACCTACAAATATTCATGAAAAAATTATCTTTCTGCTTTAGCTTAAACAATGCGTTTAAAAATTAACCTAAAGGGAGAAAACGCAGCGTTTAAAAACGGAAGTGCGTGAACAGTTAATCGCAAATTCGGAGTGGATCCAATGTAATGAGTTCCTCTCGCGGACAAAGCCCGGAATCGAACCTGGGACGGACTATTAAAGCTTTTGTTTGCCTCAATAGACGTTTGTTGGACGGATTAGGTGTCCGCTTGGTTTGATTTTAATTTCGGTAAAAAAGATGAATAATGAAGATATTAAAAACAAAAGGCATTTTTCTTGGTTTCAGTGCTTTTTCTTGACTGCCCAGATTAGTACATTTCAAAAAGCAAAGAAATATCTAGAGTTAGAGGAAGACAAGTCTGCAACGATTTTGATAGAGCACACGCAGTGCAAGTGTTATTTAAAACGTCAAACTTCTATGAAATTATGACGTATAAATGACACTTGCACTGCGTACCTATGCTATCAAAATTGTTGCAGACTTTTCTTGGTCTAACTCTACAGATGTGCGCGATATGATATTTATCGTTCAATGATAAAATGAAAATAAATAAAAAACCTGAATTATAGCTCAATCATGTTGATATTTGTTTTTATTTATTTCGTACTTTATTCTTCACATTCTACTTCTTTTAATTTGTAATTTTGTATGATGAAAGTTTTAGAAAAAGGCACTCAAACCGTTCACTTTCAGAGATAAGTTCGCCTTTGTACCTTTATTTCTGTAAATATTATGTAAACCTGTGTTGAATTGTGTACAATAAAGTGATAACTACTACTACTACTACTTTCATGATGTCCACAGAAAAGACGTTTTCTGTGGACATTATGAAACTGTCTTCTAAACCGTTTAAGGGACCGTGCACTTTGGAGGATCTGCCATCTTGTGGCCTAAATTGGAAACTTAAACATGACATTGACATTTCGCGGCAAAGCAGGTGCTACCCCCTAGCCCCCTATTAGTGTACGCACGCTCCCTTGCGCGTTGTAGGTTCTGTCATCTTCTGGTCTAAATCGGAACCTTGACATTTACACGTTGTGCCAATAAACAAAGGGCTCCTGTGCTGACCCCTAGAGTTCATGCACGGTCCTTTTGAAAACCTAATCAAGCATGTTTAGGCACATAATAAATAATAGTACTAGAGTACAGAAGATTCACTCTCTAACAGAACGCGTCTATGTATTACGACAGATATGACCGCTAGGTGGCGCACGCGCGAGCAGGCGTCCGTTCGGTAGTGGTGCGCGGCAACTATACTACTGATAGGCACCAAAATTGGTGTGGGCCGCATGTAAGTGCTTGTAGTGACGCAACGAAATCGCGGAGTGAGCCACACCTGGTTTAGGTACCCGTAAACATTGACATTCATTAATCAATAAAGTTTAAATATACCGGACTTATTCCGATCCAGACTGATCGGTTATTCCAGTCGTCCCAATTTACCGGCTTAATTCAGATCACTTAGTTTGTCATCTGAATGTTTGTCGCTTGGCTAAGTTTAGGCCTTTGTAACCTATCAATCAGTGCATTCTTGGAACAAAGCAAATAATTTTATTAAGTTTTAGTCGCGGCTTGTCCAACAGGTCTCCATCGCCATACAGCGGGGTAACGCTGCCAGTGTGATGGGGACCTTTGGATTTTCGTTTCTTATAAATTAGGTATTTAGGTAGTTAGTAGAATATATTGTAATTACATAATTGATGAAATAAAAATTACATTTTCGTTCCTTTTTATTAAATATTTTGATTTGTGACATTTGGAGTTCGGAGGATCGCGGGGCACTTCTGGATGAGACTAGCCAGGACCGGGAAAAGTGGCGTACCCGAAGACAGGCCTTAAAATGATGATGATGAAGAAGTCACACTACTATATAAAAATCCAACACTGAAATAGGTAGATGTCATATATTAAATAAAAAGTGACCAAGCTTTAGTGGCGGAGTCACTAGAGGTCACTTTTGTTTTAAGGATGACTCACGCTAGACCGGGCCGTGCCCGGGCCGAGGCGTCCGTCATATCATTTTCTATGACGGCTGATCGGTGATCACGTGGTACTTTGTGCTTTCCATAGAATACGAAGCGCTGGAAGCTCCGGCCCGGCCCCGGCCTGGTCTAACGTGAGTCATCCTTTAGTAAGTATACGCCATCTATTTCAATTTAAAATCAATCAATGTTTTGTTACGTAAATGAGTTGGTAAACTGTTTAAAAAAATCGTTTGTGACTTTTGTTCTTGCTCCGTATTAAAGAGACCTGTACAACTACTTTGTGAATTTGCAAATAAATATTGAGTATTGAGTATTGAGATTTAGTAGATTTAGTAGCGTAGCGTATGATACAGTGAATGAATAAGAATATTATAGGTACCTATACAGAGTAGAAGTTAAGATGTAGTCAGGAAAACCAAGGCGCATAGGAATCAAGTAACGCAAAAAGTCCAAGATATATTTAGGTTTTCTCACGATGTTTTCTTTCGCTGAACATTTTCGAGAAACATAATGCGATTCATCATATGTCTCATATGTTTGTACTCTATATCATTTATTAATTTATTATGATCGTGCAACTGGATATAATTTGTCTGTCACCTCCAAGATTTGTGACTAAATGTGTTCATAAAATTCATAATCCGCACAAATCTCTTGTTTTCCTTTTCTCCAGAATTTCTCCAAATTTAACTAAGCGACGTAAATTACCCGTTACTTGAGGAATCAAATACATCAAGTATGATTTAACGTCACATCAAAGACCGGCGTAACGACCCCGACACGACTTTACGACCGTACCACGAACCGGTGACGGACCGAATGCTGTCTTATAAATCAATTTAATCTCAAACTGTAAAGACAATTGGTACCGCTCCTTCACAATTAATCTCGAAACCCAGACAATCATTTTCAGCTTTAATAAGATTGCAAAAAAGTTCACAATCGATTGTGTAAGTTTTGGTGGTTAGGTTAAAGTTGTGGATTGAAGACCCATGAATCAAAGGGAATGTCGCAGCGAGTCCCGAGTTGGAATTAATGTCTAATACGGTACGGCGTGTAATTGTTAGATGAGTTTTATCGGGCCTGTAAACGTTTAGGCGGTAAATCAAAGGAACAAATGCGAATTTGTACCGCGAATGTGGGACAATGTTCCGTCTATAGTTTCAATCATATATACCTACTGATGTCGCTTATATACAACAATTTCTCGCAATGTATAATATTTGCGTGTTTAATTACCTACATAAAAATAGTGAGAAAATTATGCTTGTATTATTAGTGAAGTAAACTATTCCTAAAAAATATTTTTTGCCAAAGTATTTTTGAGCAATCTTGAAGTTAGCAGCAAGATTGCTTCGAAAATACAAGTGCCCTCACCTCAAGCTTTTCCCTCACGTACCATCCTAGTCAATCATAAACCTTATCAGAACGGCATAAGGTTCATGTAAGGTAAGTTATAACTGTGGCCACTCGTGTGACAAGCAACACCGATCTAATGCCGCGCCTGGAATAGCCACCGACGTGTCGGCTGAATAATTGAGAGACGCGTCCCTCAGAGCTGTTTGTAGCGACACTACGACACTAGCGACGCGACATGCGACACAAGATGGAGGTAACAGGAATAACCGTCAAGTGATATCTGCATCTAAGAAGCTGGTAGTGGTTGTTAAGCTCTGGATATACTGAGGTTAGGATATACTGGATTTCCAGTCATTTTCGAACAGTCTCTCGATCTTTAGGTTTTTGTATACAAGTTAAAACTGTGTATATTCTAGTGCACTAGAAAGAGCTGGGTATCTAGTAGGTACAGTCAGCTGCAGAAGTTGCTAAGCGGGCCAGGTGTTCAAAAATTATCTTGAAGCGAATCTTGATATTGAATTCTTATTCTCTTAAACAATAAAGTCGCGTCAAGATCATTTTGAACAAGCAACACTCTTGTGTGTCAAGGTAATTTTGAACACCTCGCCCGTTTAACAACTTCTGCTGCCGAATGTACTGCTGAGATGCTCAAGTGTCAAACCTGTAACGGCAGGGATACCTAATAACTCAAACTTAGCGTTAATTTGAAAATACCAAAAACATATTTACAATATCTCAGCGCTTGGATCATTTTAAAATCTTGCTGCCATTTTGAAAAAAAAACGATGGCTTTAGAAACTGTCAAAGGTCCTCTATGACATTTGTTTGAGAACCCCTCACCTAGCTATTACCGTTTAGCCAGGCCGTTGAATAAGTTCCTGGCCGGATCAGGTAGCTCAAGCTGGAATAGACGGGTTGGCTGAATAATAGAGAACCACGTCTCTCACGGCCTGGCCACGACATTGGTCTTAAGCGACCAGCGGTGCGGCGGGCGGCGCGGCAAGGTAGAGCGGCGCGGCGAGCATGCCACTTCGCAGCAGCGGCGGCGGCGTCGAGCGAATGGGACGTACTCAAGTGTTTAAAAATATCTTTGTCAGAAGTGGCTCTTCAATGCCTCGACAGCAGCTCATATTTCATGAGAGATATTTTAAATATAAGAGAAGGTGTGCACGAACTTAATAGACGCCGTTATACGTTAGGCGAGTTTAGAGTGTTCTACGAAGAATAAAAAAAGCAAAAAAAAAACAAAAAAAAAGCAAAATAGAAAGCATCCGCACGCACGCAAAGTTAACATTTGAGTGTACAAACATTTTATTATATACTCCAACACTTGGACGAACATTTACACACACCTAAACTCCGATCAAAAAGAGTTCTGACTAATCAACAATATTTCTGTGGTAAACACTTCCGTATCCATTATCGCGCGCGAATATTATAAAAAAATTTGTTCTACGATTCACCGCCCGATGCGTACCGCCGCTAAGACCGGTCGCGCCGCTGTGAGTCGTGGCCGCGTTCCTCGCGCCCGTGTCTTTCGGCTCGATTCGGAAAATGAATTAGATTTCTACTAGACTTCAACAAGTTACGATACGGATAATTTAAAGATATTTGTAAGATAGATATGTCAAATTTGACGTTTCCGCGATTCTGGAGGTCCTCTTGAACGATTTCGACAAGTTATGACTTAGATATCCAAGTCACATCTAGTCGATATCTAATGTAGATCTAGTTGATCTCTAAATCGTTTCAAGATCTTGTGATTATCTCGAAATCCGAATAGGCCTGTTTGTTTCCATCGCCCGCCGCGCCGCGCCTAGCCACCGCCGGTCGCTCGAGTAAAGCGGGCCACAGACCATCAGTTTTAACTGCACAGTTTTAACTGTTCAGTCAAACTGTTCAGTTAAAACGTACGTGTGTAGGCAAATTTTGAACTGTGCAGTTGAACTGACGATCTAATCGAAATTTCATTAGATAAAGTTTTAACTGAACAGTTTGACTGAACAGTTAAAACTGTGCAGTTAAAACTGTGCAGTTAAAACTGATGGTCTGTGGCCCGCTTAAATTCGCGCGAGTCGCCGCTGGCAGCGGCGCGTCGTGGCCTCTCTCTTCTTTTCGCCTTATTTTGTAACATTCGCTTTTCGCTCGCCGCCGCCGCTGCCGCTGGTCGCGCGATGTCGTGGCCAGGCAGTCAGAGCTGTTAGTAGCGACGCGACATGCGGCGAGATGGGATAAGAATAAGTCAGGTCTTAGAAGCTATTGTATGTTCGGCTTAGGATGTATTGAGGTTGAGACAGGTTTTGACACAAATTATGTGGACGCAGATATGTGTTCGAATGCAGAATCGCGTAGCGGGGCTCCGCCGAGTCAGGGAACGACACAATGATTTTCACGTTTCACGATACGCCTAGGAATTTCATGATCTGGCGGGTTTTACGATCGGTCGCCGACATAAGTGCCGTGTGGCATTAAGTCCGCCTTTTGTCACTGTATATTTTTTACTGTGCAATAAAGTTTAAATAAATGAAAATAAATAATATAACTGAATATAATTTGACTCTCGCTATATAGATGGTTGGATCAAGGGCCAGATGCAGAAGGCGGTGATCTTGGACACGGCTTGGGCCTTGCCCCGCTGCCGGCGGCACCCTAGGTTAGGTTTTTATAATGTGTTTATATGTATTTTTTTATTGTTTTGTAAGTGTTTTAGTATTTTAATTTTATATTCATGTTATAAACAACCTAACTTAAGAAGAAAAATAAATAAAGAGAATACTATAAATAAATATACAAAATAAAATAAAAAGTAAGTACGAGTAAATAAGTAACTACGTTAGGCACGAACTTCTACGAGCCGGGTATTTACTTAAATATTGCACAACAAAGCTAAATTCCTAAGCTATCAATCCCACTTTTTGCGAGTGGAACATCTGTTAACAAACTGGCGAATTCGCCAGTCATCATCGCTGTATCATTGTCGAGAGCTAGTGGAGTCGAGTGCTCCCGCTGTGAACAGCTGTGATTTGTATGCTCGTGTTTCGGTGACTTTAAATGTCTTGAGGACAGTGTAGATCATCATTTTGTAAGTAAATCGATACCTACATAACTAAATTACTGTATTTTCAAGTTTTTTTGCGGTGGTTTTTAGCTATGTTTAATAAAAATCGATGTAGCAGTTTGAAAAGTATCAGTTCTTTTCCAAAATGATGTAAGGCATTTTTGGCATTAAATGGATTTTATTGGCATATAGCGTAGGGAGTTATTTAAACCTTCAGTTTAATAATTATTAAATTATAAATATCTATACGATTAACAGTAGGTATATATATCTATATCTTACATTGCTTATCCAGACTTTATTCCATCGTTGTCACACCATCCAAATCTGAAAATAAATGAAAACAATCATTAATACTTAAGCAGGTACACCTTTTTTAAAAGGTTGGGGAGAAAGAAAAGAAAAAAATATAAATATACCTACTCATGGACAAATTTAGACTATTTTAGACATGGACAAAAAAGGTTTGATTACTGGATTACAGCACCTAAAGTAATTTCAAAATTAGTAATTAAACTTTTTGCGTTCCTCTTTTGTCTATGAGTGTATTTTAAATCACAACTTAGGTAAAGGACATAAACCAACCATGCGAAATTATAATTCTAAGATTAGCGCAAGAAGCAAAATTGACAATCGAATTTCTAGTTAATTGTGATTTAGGAACCAATTCAATCAAAATTACACGAGTAATAATAATAAATTAAACCACAATACATTTACATTCAATCATTCAAGTTGACCGATTTGTAACAAAAGAGTCAACTCATATAACGACTTTATAGTTAATGATATAAGATTCAAATTGGAATAATAGCTATACGAAGTCAAGAGACATCTCAAAATGTTTAATTTCAGTTTGGTCACGACACCAGTAAAGGTATTCACTCGATCGCATTAAATTTCTAAAGTTTAGTTCAATAACAACGTAAACGCCAATAGGATTTAAATTGTTTCGTCATTATTCTCTTGGTCTATCTAAGACATAGTACGTAGTAAAATTGGGTGTAAATTATAGAATTGAGTGCATTGGTTTTATCAAAGACATATGTAACTTAATATATATTCGTATAAGACGAATAAAGTCTAAGGAAAAAACGTGCCTCGGAATTCAAGTAAAAGTCATTCTCGAATAGATGCCGCACACACCTTTAGCCTATTCTCGGCTAGATGGCGTGACGACACCGTTTCATATTTAACAATTTTAACACATAGATATCAGTGAATGAACATGGATCAAAATGATATAAAAATAATAAAATCATTTATCCATATATATACATTTTTTGATAACTTTATACGTTTTCATTTTGAGTTTTAGTCGTGTGTCGATAGATGGCAGTAAATTTACAGTGACTACAAAATTTACAATGACAGGACCCCTCTATACTATCTATTCTTTTTGGTTTTATCAAGCGGTGAAATACTTAGCAGTCTTTACACAAAATTCGGTCAATTTCATTTGACATTAGTACCATACATGTCAAACTATTATATAGATGTGCAAGTGTGCTGCTTTGCCTACACACATATTATAAGCTCTCTACGATGTATTTAAGAACCACATGCTACGACCGTCATAGTGGCTTTTGATCAAACTGTTCATTGACATTTCATTTCGAATAAAACGTCATCTCGACTGATACTAAATGAGGTCAAATAAAATTCCTTTGTTTTTCAGAGATGTTCGAAATTAGAATGTCATTACGCATTAATAATATTTTTACAGACAAAAAAATATCCTAATAATTAGTTTATCTCTATACTAGCCGTCATATTATTATGCGGTTTTTAATCGCATCATTGAGGGTTTATGATATGTGTATAGATAAACGAAATAAAATAGAAAAACGTAATCAAATCCCTACCAAATCAAACATATGAAGTTTTCATCTTACTAATATAAAATAACCTCCATTCTCAAAGAGAACCGATTATTATTTCCTAAATTACTATAGCAATGCAATATCAAATCTCACAAAATCGTATATTTTACCAAATCTATTACCAACCCTATTACAAAAATAATAAGATTCATTTTACAATGAAACGCTGAAATATGATAGGAGTTCTCGCATGCGTCGTAACTCATGCGTGGACGCAGAACAAGTCACTCATTATGTTAAGATTGCAATACAGATTTAATTAATATTTACCTATGTGTTTGAACATGGGGTGGTAATGGATAATTTTCTAATCATTGGGCTCTTGCAGAATGTGCTTTTGAAGTATCAAAATTATATTGATACTGTGCGTTTGATCATAGGTTTCGTAAATTAGAAAGAGTAGAATCGAACGACTTATGAATGAATAGTAACACACACGTCTGTGTAAAGTCGCCATCAGATATATCGGAGCGGCCAAGGTGTTCACAATATCTGAACACGCACTCTAACGCCTTGACTTGACAATAGAGGCGTGTTCAGATACTTGTGAGTGTCTTGGCCGCTCCGATATATCTGATCGCGACTGTACGTATGTTCATCTGAACACAGTTTAGTAAATAAAATAGGTAGAACTTATCTAATAGGAACACATTTTTTTAAGGGTACGTAAGATAAGGGACTCGTCGGGGCAACACGGAACACTTTATTGTGCATACACTCTGAAACTGAACTTAAACACTCGATAATTGAAAAACAAGAACATGATTGTGACAGTAGGTAGGGAATCCTGGTAGAGCGAGTAGTTATATGTTAAATTTCTGCTCTAATTTAATTTAATTCAACGAAAACTAAGTACCAGACGCATATTATGTTACTTGAATGTTCATGTAGATTAACAGAACGTTGCTATAAAGTCATTGGCAATCAAAACTCTCACCACAATCGATATGTGGTAAATTTGTGGCATGTGCTAATTAATTACTAATTATTAACTGTTACCAGTATGTGTAGTCATGCGATGGACCTATAACTGTAGCCATCACATAATGTGAACATAATGTAATGTGTGTGTGTGTGTATGTGTGGGTACATAATGTGATCTGTAATTATAAAATGTATATACCACCTCTGTAACCATTATGTGCAATAAATGTATTGAGTATTGAGTATTGAGTATTGAGTATCTACGAGAAAATATTTCACTGCAATGCGCGCGAAAATATCTGACATAAACATATTTGTAGAACCTTAAAGTAATGTAAAATATATTTGAGCGATGTTTATATAAATGCATGTTATGTTTCATGACTGTAATCGCTAATTCCATGTGTTTCTAAAGTCAACTTGTGACGATTTTAAGTACAAAATTAAAAGTGCACTATATGTATACATATAATATATAAAAAAATATTAAGGCAAACGGCCTAGTGCTCGACATCACAATAGATGACAACCTACTCGATTTCTGTTGATAATTAATTACTTAAGTATAAATGTCATGAACTGGGACAGTGACGAACAATCGAAATAGAAAACAAATGCAAATTGTAGGATATTCTTAAAATAAATGAAAAGAAAAAATTATAAAAACGGTGTCCCATTTTCTTCTTATATTAAAATCAGGTGATCCATATAAGGAATTTATGGAAGGGGGGTTTCATGTTAGCGACTAGGTATTAAGCCAGTAGCTTTTAATTTCTTTATGTGTTTCCTGTTTTATTCTGAAATTACTCACTTTTCTTCGGTTACTTTAATTGCATTACATTTTTTTGCCGAATAATAGCTATTGCTAGCAAACAATGCAAACCCGATATCGAATTTAAAACATAAAACCATAGTCCAGCAATAACTGTAAATAACATTAGCCCCGATAACGCCATTGTATTCGACTGGGCCGTCACCCGGCCTGATTGACAGCGCGTATTATAACGCTCAACTACTACGTGTTTATGATGGCCTGGCTCCAATTTCACCACGGTGACAGGTGCGACAATTGTAAAACATCACTGTTGCTAACGTCACAGGCATCCATGGGCTACGGTTACCGCTTACCATCGGGCGGGCCGTATTCCTGTTTGCCACCATCATTGTTTTATTCAAAAAAACTTTATTATATCGGAAAAAAACAGATATTTCTCTTGCTAAGTTTATGACAATTGTCACAAGAAACACTACAATTGTCACGAAATTCCGACATATAACTCATTACCTGTCAAGAATTACCTACAATTCTTCTAAATCTTGACAATTGTCAGAAACTTCGCAAAAGAAATATCTGTTTTTTTTCCGATATAATAAAGTTTTTTTTAATAATACAATGATGGTGGCAAACAGGAATACGGCCCGCCCGATGGTAAGTGGCAACCGTAGCCCATGGACGCCTGTGACGTCAGCAACAGTGATTTTACAATTGTCGCACCTGTCACCGTGGTGAAATTGGGGCCTGGTACTTTTGTAAGCTTTTATTTAGTAACTTAATTCTTACCGCGGGTTTTGCTAAATGGTTATTTGCTTGAGAAAAACTATCCTATGTACTTCCCTGTTACTTAAACTATCTTCATACCAAATTTCATTTAAATCGGTTCAGCGGTTTAAGCGTGAAAAAATAACAGACAGATAGAGTAACTTTCGCATTAATAATACATGCATATATTATAGTTTGGATGTACATATTTTAAGCTTGATAGTAGTATGTAAGTATATGTGGGATAAATCTTAACTATACTTGCTTCATAAAAAAACTGTTAGGCACCAGAAAGATTAAAGTGGGTTAATTTAGGTTAGAACTGCGACTTTTACAGAACCAAACTGCTCTACTTGCTAGAAAAATGGGTTAGGCTAGAACTCCGACCCTCGCAGCAACGAACTGCTACCACAAAAGTAGGTCAGATAAGATTAAAACTTAGATTAGATTATAAGAGATTTTCGCAACATATTTTTTGGGTCCATATTACCCTGAACTCCCCTTTCTAATGAGGTTTCAATTTCATATCAACAACACTCTACGGTGTCTATAGATATTTTTTTTTTCTATTTTCAATTTATTTTAAGCAAATGGTAGGGGTATTTAATTTCATTCGCGCTGCATCCCGCCGAACAGCGTCAGTCAAAAATGGTTAATTCGGTGAAAATTCTCTTGCACTAAATTAGCAGGCAGGTTTGACGGGAAATCAATTGGCTGTCCAACGGACGGTCTATTTAGAATAAAGTTTTTAAATGTTTTTAGAATTTCGTGTCATGCGCTGACCGTTTTTTTTATTTCTCGTGTTTTGATACCTACTTATAGATGTAAAAATTTAAGACATTTTTGCATAATATTCAAGATGCGAGACGAATGATATGAATGCCGCGGTTCTGATTTATACCAAAGACATATGTAACTTCGTATAAGACGAATAAAGTCTAAGGAAAAAACGTGCCTCGGAATTCAAGTAAAAGTCATTCTCGAATAGATGCCGCCCACACCTTTAGCCTATCCTCGGCTAGATGGCGTGACGACACCGTTTCATATTTAACAATTTTAACACATAGATATCAGTGAATGAACATGGATCAAATTGATATAAAAATAATAAAATCATTTATCCATATATATACATTTTTTGATAACTTTATACGTTTTCATTTTGAGTTTTAGTCGTGTGTCGATAGATGGCAGTAAATTTACAGTGACTACAAAATTTACAATGACAGGACCCCTCTATACTATCTATTCTTTTTGTTTATACTATAATTGAATTATCTAGATTTATTCAACCAGTCTTGCCTTAATCGATTTTTTTAGACTGTTTTAATGTTTTCGACATTGTGCAAAGGTAAATGTCAAATCTTATTTTTAAGTGATTCTTAATGATTGACATTTGGAAATCAAAGTCTAGATGGTATTGATTTTGGCTGTAACATTAATAAAATTATAATATTTGCTATGAACCTAATCAATGGAGGTCGCATTGAATTTAGTTTCTTGAAATTATTTGTAGTAAGTAATTGAATTTAAACCTTCGAGATGGTAGTATTGATGATTATAGGTACTTAATTATGTAATCGTTTCCACTGGTGATGGTCAATATATATATATATATCCAAAATGCGAGTCCTGGTGGAGGCCTATGTCCAGCAGTGGACGTCTTTCGGTGGTAAAAGTGGTCAAATTTTGCAAAATAAGTAGCTATTAAAGGATACATAATTTATTAAAATATCAATAGTAGGTATATTTAATTGATTGTTTACGCCAAAAACTTATACTGAGCTACGTAATATGTCACAAAAAAGGAATATTCAACTTAACACACATAAAATAAAGTTAAATATTGACATCACTTTTGACACAAGAAGAAATCCCACACACAAGCTTGTGCCATCAGATCTTTCGTTGAGATTATTAATAATAATTTCTAATATATGTATCTGAATTAGGAATCTGTGGTAATATTCGTAATTAAGATGTGACAGTGGGTGGTATATATGACGTAAGAAACTAGAAAATCCTTATTTGTGTTAATATTTGAACCTAATGACATGGTCGCGTTTTCATCGGTCATCATTATTGTCATTTTCTAGCAAGTATGTAAATAGTAGAGTGACACAAATGACACAATAGACAAGAAAAGTACCATTCACGCCGACGGGGCTTAGTCAAGATGACAGTCGTACAACAAATGTCAAACGAAAAGGAAAAATGTATCCGGTTGACAGATGCTACGAAAAGTCACGTGACTAATATACTGCCTATAGTCTGTCAAGGAAAGTATGTCAGTAGCAATGTACAGCAAAGTGAAGTAGGGCAACATACAAAGAGCAGTATTGCGCTAAAAAAAGCAGCAATGTACATCGAACCAAAACATGCAATTATCATAACCTCAAATTTTACAAATATTTACGATCAACGAGCATGATTTTACATTGCACCTTGACTTTGCTTAAGTTCATGCACAATCTTATTTAATATATCGGTATTTAATGGTGACAGTACAAATTTCTCTTGAAATAGCAACGATTCAGAATGTAAACAAACAAGATGGCTGTCGATTCACGATGGACATTCCACATATAAAACACAGATGACACGCGATTTTGGAATTATTCGAAAATAGTGTTGCTAACCCGCGATTTTTCAAACTTGCCGCTTTTTTCAACTGACAAGATTTGCTTGGCCAACTTTATTTCTATACATTATTTAATTTTCAATTGGCGTTTTCTGTCAACGATTGTCAACTTGGCTAGGCCCACAGATTGGAAATTTCGTACAGGTATCTCTTTCGGTACAAACAAGAATATCTATACTAATTTAATACCTAATTCACACTTGTATCTCGGAATAGATGATTACATAAATATGTATGACAAACTTGATCATCAATGTGAAGAAAAATGTGGATATAAGTATTTTGAATATATGTAACTCATTAAATCTTATAAGCAGTGATCGTACATTTTCCAGCATTTTTGGTGCGTAACGTAATAAACGCTAATTAATCATTAGGGTTGAAATTATTTATACCAATTCCGTTAACACCACTCCGCTGCACCAAATCGATTCGCGTGGTGTTAACGGAATTGGTATAGATAATTTCAACTGAATGGTAAATTAAGGTTAATATCAACGTAATAAACGCTAATTAATCATTAGGGTTGAAATTATTTATACCAATTCCGTTAACAACACTTCGTGCACCAAAAATGCTGGAAAATGTACGATCCCTGCTTATAAGCATGTACAATTATATACATAATTAAAATATAGCAATCAGTAATTATTTTAACTCTCGATTATATTATACATGCTCTTTTCCTTGTAAAATATTACTCTTAGTATCCTTTAGATGGTTTTTACTGAATTAACTTGTTTCAACGCATAAAGCAATTATATTTACAAAGAAAACAATTTGGATCCTAGACCAGTAATTACGCTTTCACTAAGACAAATAGTTATATAACTTAAAACACACTACATTCGATTATAAATTGCCGCATTTACATAATTCGCCTATGAATAATCGATTCAGTCATAATCGAAAATATTGAATTATCGATTCGGCGTCAATATTGATTTAGTTCCGATTATTAATTTAAAGGGGCCATTTATGACGAAGATATATTATGTAAAAACCGGATTATATAAATTGTCTTTATATCCTTTTGGAGTTGCTATCTAGGGGCATTCATTATGGAAAAAACCAATCAAGTTTTTTTTTGGTGAGGATGTGTTTTGAGAGTTTATTAGGTTGTTTTTAAGATAAGTCAACTACTATTGAGAAATGAGTAAATTTATAGTCCTCATTCCATACGTAAGTTTTCTTACTTACTTAATAGGTAATACATAAGTTGCATGGAAGGTATGTATGACAAAACTTATAAATTCAAAACACGCTTAACCCTTAAATGCATAGTGTTGCCAAATGTCTACAAAGCATTAGACAGCTCACAGATTAAAAAAAAAAGGCTTACGTTCTTGAACGCACCTTTATACCAAACGTCAAGTAGTAGGGTGATATGATTTAAGGGTTAAATTTATAAAAAAAAATTACATTTAATTTTAAGACGAAAAGTCGGAAAGCTTGGAATAATCCAGAACTTGATAATTTTTAGTATGAGATTTTGAACGGTGTTTTCGGGGTTTGTAATTATTTTAAATAAAAAACTATATCATAGGTATATCACAAATAGTGTACCTTTCTAATGGTAGTAAAAAAAAATCATATATCTATTACTAAAAATTACATATTTACATAAATATGATTCAGCCAATTCAACTTCTAACACTGATTTCGCAGTGAAAATCGAAGTTATATTTTTTTTACTATTTTTCCTAGAATCGGCGATCAATTATGTGATACATGTCATATATTAATTTCGGGCAAAAAGAAAAAATCATGCATTTAAGGGTTAAAACTTCATATTAAAAATAAGTTTTAGCAAAGCTCGGCTGAATGAAACTTATTATAAATGGGTTTTTATCATTGTATGGAATGAACACTCTAACCTTTCTTATTTCTCTATGGTATGATATGATGGTTGCTTATACAACATAGCAATACAATAAATGTCACCTTATTTAAAGATACTTTTCAACACTTTAGAAAACTATTTTTATTATTCTACTATCTTTAATAG
Organism: Cydia splendana; assembly: GCF_910591565.1. Taxonomy (NCBI): domain Eukaryota; kingdom Metazoa; phylum Arthropoda; class Insecta; order Lepidoptera; family Tortricidae; genus Cydia; species Cydia splendana. The sequence goes on along the minus strand of NC_085967.1, from coordinate 22,244,592 downwards.
ACAAATCACAGTCCTCGTGGTTTCCAAGGCTATTATGAAAATTATGATCATCCCACAGAAGTTTAGAAAAACACTAAACTTCTGTTCTGATCAATACTGATTTTATTCCATCATAAAACATAAAAAAATCGTTACTTAACAAAACCTTCACCTCCCGAATCAAAACGCGCCAGCCCTACCATACAAGTTGATAAATAGTCGCGGCCGATTTGCACAGTCATTAGGGCTGGCACCGCGACACATGTCGGCTCGATTCATTGCTTTTCCTCCTGTCGCCTTTCTGTATTATACTTCAATTTGTCCGGAGTCACTCGCTTTTCGGGGTTTTTCTTTGTTACCTATTTGTTGGTTGTTTTTGAACGAGGTGACAAGAAAATGGTTGTCTTGAGGCCACTTGCACCAATCACTAACCCGGGGTTAACCGGTTAAACCTACCAGTTACCAGTCACCAACCTTATGGTTACCAGTACAATTTGACACTGAGTTAACGGTTAAACCGGTTAACCCGGGTTAGTGGGATGGTGCAAGTGGCGCTTAAGGTAAAATTCAGATGGCGACTTTTACAGCGTTGCTGTTAGAGCAATGAAGTAACTAGCAGGCAACTGTACAATTGTACCTACATGTATGTTATGTAGTATTTTTTTAAAGATTATTATAATGGTAAGCATTACAAGGTTTTTTTATTATTTTACTATATGATGTCATTGTTAACATTGTATTGGATTGTGAAAGAGCCCTTACAATTTTCTGAATTTTGACAGAAACGATGTTCAATTAAGTGTTTTAGTTGCGTTAGGGCCACTTGCACCATTCAATAACCCGGGGTTAACCGGTTAAACCTGGAGTTACCATGGTTACCAGTACAATTTGACACTGGATTAACGGTTTAACCGGTTAACCCCGGGTTAGTGGGATGGTGCAAGTGGGCCTTAGTGGCATAAGCATAGCTTATAGCTTGATTAACACTCAATAGCTCATCATCCCTAAGTATCAATATAAAAAAAAACTATAATACTTCTAATAACAGTTATAATTGCTACTATGCACTGCACCTGGCAAGGGTGACCAAGATTCCCAAGAACAGAAGGACAAAAGTCTCACAAGTTATACGTATTATATGTTCTTTTGATCGTGCATTGCTTCCCCTATGATGAGTCAGCGATAACACGTATAGGGTTGAAGGGTATTCGATTGCCAAGTTTGGTTATGATTTGCAAATCGATTCGGTTAGAACTGATATTTTGGCACAATACATATGTTCACACTTCAGCAGTAGTAAATATTATATTCAAACGCTTTTAAAACGGGTCACTTTGTAAAAGTTCATAAAAAGTGACCCGTATTCATTGCTACTAAGCGCCACTTGCACCATTCCACTACCCCGGGTTAACCGGTTAAACCTGGACTTAAAATGGTTACCAGTAGAATTTGTCACTGGGTTAACGGTTTAACCGCTTAGCCCCGGGTTAGTGGGATGGTGTAAATGGCCCTAAAACAGTAGTTAGTAAACAATCGTAAGAAAGGAAATAATATAAAACATCACATTAAAATAATAAGTTGAGGCACTCGATGATTTAGATATTTATGATTTAGCACATTCAAAAACTGGCATAGGTAACCGTGTAAATATGTGGAACAATTAAGAAAAAAATCGCATTAAAAATCTCGTAGCCCAAGTTCCAATAAAGTTTCAAGCAATAATGAAATATAATATAATAAAAATAAATTAGTCCTAGTACTTTCTAACAATTTTAGGCGCTAGTTTTCACCAAGCCATTTCACGAAAAAACACCTTTTTTTCATCACAGCATAATACCCATACACTCCGTCGTCATACAGAATCTCTTCAAACGTCAAACGTCGAGTCACCGCGATCAAAGGATCCACCATTTTCCGGCCGAACAACATCATTTGTTATTCCCATAGAGAGTATTTTTTCAAGTTGATGAAAGCGGGCTGTTAATAAAATCGCACTTCATCCGTTTTTGTCGATCATCGTCACTTAGCCGGCGATTGTGGGGTGACAACGCAATGGAAAGTGGGATATCATTTGTTCATCAAATACCGTTTTATCAGGAAGAGAGTGATTCTCGTTTTAGAGACTTTGGAGAATAACAGAAACGATGAAGACGATGATTTTATGAGAGAATTCAGAGAAATTATCACATTTTGAATCGTGAATATTTCTGAAATTGTGAGTAATGAAACTTTTTTTATGAAATTTCATTTGAATAATTAAATAACTTACAATATTGCAATAAAATAATTAATTTTAGTAAGTATATTAAGCAAACTCCCGTCAATAGGATCAGTGTTTACTTTCTTATTTCATAATCAAGATCAAGAAATCACATTGGGCATTTTCATTGCTTGTAATGGCTCCTCTACACGATGGGCCAGCGCCGGCCACTCCAAGGGACGCAGCCATGCGGTAGAATGAGATAGCAATATCACTTGCTCCCTCTAACGCATAAATGCGTCCCTTGGAGTGGCCGGCGCTGGCCCATCGTGTAGAGGAGCCATAAAAATATATGAAGCTTTTCCAAGGACATCTTAGCGATCAAAGAATGATCGATCTTGGGACCACTCATATCTGAATCTCCCAAACGACCAACTAGGGCCTGTTTCACCAAGGTGACAATTGACACGCATGACAGTGACAATTTTCTGGCCATTTCTGGGTCGATATGTAATGTTACATCAATATTTACTTATTAGACCCGTAACCTCACTGTCAGGTGACAACGCCGTACATTGCTGGTCAGTGAAATAGGGATGAGATCGCACCGTGCATTGACTGGATACACCGTCTGAGACAAGCATTATCCTCCGTTTACCAGCAGCGTGGTCCCCCTAGCGATCAACAGGGTGCAAGTCACCGTGCGTTGACAACCCTCGGGTGACGACTTTGACACATTGCAGTGACAACCCTGGAGTCTACGCTTTGTGCGAAAAGGCCGAAGGTAGTGTTTGCAAAATGGAACGTTTTTCAAAAGTTTAGGAGCCGGAAACTGGTTCGGATTTAACAACTTGATACGGTTTTGATATTATTTTGATAAGATAAGAAATACGACCTTTAAGATCGTTGACGCTGATTGATATACATACAATTTTAACAAATATAGTCATACTTTTTTTGTAATGTCTAATTCTGGGTGAGAAATTGAAAAATCCAAAAAAAGATTTTAAGCGACGGAATAACAATGCTTTCACTTCTTCTTCTTTCTTTCTTTTTTTTTCTTTCTTTTGCTTTTTTCGCTTTTCAGTCAGAAAAACGGACCTTTTGCAGCTATAAAAAAGTTATGATTCGTCAGTAAAAGTTTTGTTTGAAAAAAATAAATTGAAATCTCTTGCCCGTCATTACGATATTTGGCCAGATTCGAACTTTAAGATAGGTACGTCAAATATTACCTCTAGATACCTACGATACCGATTAGATAAGTCAGTGTCAAAAGTGACGTTTTTCACTTTTGAATAATTCACGGTCAATATAAGTCTAGCTAATGACGTTCTTGTTTGAAGGAACGTCACTTTTGATACTGACATAATATCTAATCCATAATGTATCTAGATGTAATATTTGACGTAGGTATGTTAAAGTTCTAATCGGGCCGTTTGACGTTGTCAACATGCGCGCAGTACAGTTGAATCGCTCTCGGAATAATTCCCGTGGGCTCATAATTGAGCTCTAGTCAGACTCCTTATAACTATTCTAGTACGTTAAATTTTACACACAATATACTATCAATTAGCGTACCTGCTTTATCAACTACACAGTCCAATCAAAGTACTGATTATTTTCCATTCTCACCTCGATTGACGTTGACGTTGACGTTTGTCAATTCATCGCCGTGACCGTTCGATAATTAAGATGACGAGATCTGTCATGATACTGTCATGGCGGGTGGGCTATTGTTTAGATGTTGAAAGAGCAATTAGATTGGAAGAGATATGATGGAGTGAGCAGAAATTGCCGCGGATAGCTATAAAGTAAAGTAAGTAAAGTAATAACAGCCTTACAATATATTAAGAGGATAGTAGACGACCGTTTCTCTATACTATACTAACGTAGTCCTCATTTTACACCCTGGATATTGATGGTGATGATGATGATGCTCTCCTGACCGATTTCGCCCACAGCAACCGTATGCTCTGGATTAGGCAAAATTAAGAGGGGGAGGGGGATATTGATTAATCGAATTTTGTCACTTTTGTTTTTGAGGGTGGAACCAGGACCGTAAGCGAGACGAGTAGACTAGGCGGAAGATGAATGTGGTAACAACAACAACCATAGAACGCAGATGCATATGGGCAGGGCATGTCGCATGTATGGATGCCGAACGATGGACCATGAAAACCTTAGAGTGGAGGCCCAGGGAAGATCAGAGGGGTTGGGGTTGCTCACCAGAAAGATGGGTGAATGACTTGCGGCGACACGCAGGCTAAAACTAATTGCAAATATTGCAATTGGTGAGGGACAGATAGTCTTGGGCGGATTTGGCAGAAGCATACGTCCAGAAACAAGCAAACTAAACGCTGCAATAGATGTAAACAGATTTGTGCAAATATGACAGCGACATCGTTAGTTGGTCTGTGATATTGAGGAAAGAGATGCAACAAGAATATTTTGGAAAACAACGAAGTGTGGTTCCGGCTTCAGTGGACGCCATTATAAAATCACCAATCAACTGTTGCTTAATAAGAACAGTTATTTCAAATATCAAGATTCTTGTGAATCTAACTTTCAACAGATAAGGGCGTCTGTCACTAAACAATAGACGAGCTATCTTAAAAAATCGTTCCATTTAATTAAAGATCCACAAAAGATGAATTTGTTGTAACGATAGCTATTGAGGGTACAATCAGGTCGCACAATTACTAGTGATCGCTGCGTGATTTGGCGGTGCTTTGTCGGCGTCTGTCACTGAGAGGTCTGCTCTACTTGGGCTCTTTGGACCTTAGAACGGTTAAAATTTTCTGGCTGTAACTTTGTGACTAAGTGACTCTTTATAGCCGAAAAACTCGTTTTTTTTTATTAAATAGGAGGCGAACGGCAGATGAATCGGTTAGCTTTCGCCTATGGAGACCTGCAACATCAAAGGGGTTGCAACTGGCTTGCCGGCCTTTAAGATAGGAGTAACGTTCTAGCGTGAGTTATTATATTATACATACAGATGTTATTGATTTATTTATTTATATGAGTCTAGAGTGTCCCACTGCTGGGCAAAGACCTCCCTCCTCCCATTCCACGTATCCCGGTCCTGACCCGTCTCCCACCAGTTCCTATCAAACCATCCATCCATCCACCTCACCCATCCATCATCATCATATTTTCACGGAAACGTACGAACGTATCTTGCTATTTCAGTCAGTCTCGGTACAAAAAGTACTGAGGTTGACTGAAGTAGCATGGCAAATACGAACGTTTCCGAAAATATACGATGGAAAACTATTAACCACTACATGTAACGCAGTTGACTTGAGCCTCTTGAAGAGATGCAAGTGGAATAAACTCGGTGTGTTTGTCTGTCAAGCGATAGATGATCGACGGCATGACTGCGCAGTTTGCTATGATCCGGCGAAGTATACTTTAATTATCATTGTTGGCTTATTGGGAGATCTATGGCGGCTACATCGACGTGTTTTGAAATGTTGGGGATTCCTGCCAAAATTTACCCGCCAGAAGTTTTGGCGATTTCTTGCTACACACTATAATTAAACCATAGACTAGAAATCCTCTAGACCGAGTTTAGAGCAACTATTTCATGCAACCGATGATGCCAAAAATGCGGGGGTACGCGGGACGAGGTGAGCGAAGTCCCGTGCCGTGATTGATCCGTTCAAACGACGAACGAGTTCACGGACGACACACAAAGACACTTTCGACTCGAACATGGAGTAAAATTACCGTATGCGTGGCAGAGGGGGTAGCGCGACTATGCTAAGTCTGGTGGATGTTTTGTCTGTGAATTAAACACACAGATTCGGTAACATTCGGATTCAAACTGAGTTTTTTTGTAGTGTGAGAATTTCTTTGTAGTCAGCAGCAATTCTGCACCGCAGTAGTAATAATTATAACACAGCTAAACAAATATAATCAGGATCTTCAGTATTCAGTATACTCGTACAGTGTGACGTCAAAGATATGTTGAGGTACATTGTTTGGCTTATTACAAGGCAGTAAGGTGCAAAGGTGTACCTAAACATATCTTTGACGTCGATTGTATACCTTAAAAGAACCGTGGTTTGCAGACCCTTGTAGTGACAATTGAACTTTAACTATGCTACAAGTGAGATGAACTGCCAACCAACGTATTTTTATCTCGATTTAAACTACCTACAAATCTGATTATAAAAACATATTGCTCTGATACAGAGGGTTTGCACGACGGATCGAAATGTATGGGAAGATCCGCGGATCCGGATCCAAATCGGGATCATTTCATACATTTCGGATCCGGATTGGAAACCCTAGATAGAGAGCTTGACTCATGAATTTATGCCATACTTTTACTTGGGTATGAAAACTCTAAGTCTTCTATTCTTGGATCACTATTATATAGGACTAATAAAGGGACCTTTAGCGTCACTTACACCATTGACTAACCCCGGTTAAACGATTAAACCTGGAGTTACCATGGTTCCCAATACAATTTAGCCACTGAGTTAACGGTTTAACCTGTTAAGCCCGGGTTATTGGGATGGTGCAAGTAGCGCATAGTGACGATGATTTTCTCAATAACCAAAGTATAATAGTTTGAATTTGTTAACATGTCCGAATTCTAGGCTCAGGTCTCAACAGTCTTAAGTAACATTCGGACACCTTAAAAACTCCAACTATGTTCGAAGTAACATAAGAATTGATCTTTGACAGTTATAAATTAACTCTTAAATAGATTAAGTTAAGACCTACTAAAGATTAACTTAAATAAACTCTTAAGTTACTCTGAAAATATATACAGGCGTTAAGTTCATCTGAATCGAAATAACAGAATGCGTAATAAAAATTTAGGCTAAATTCGACACGCTCCGCGGGCGGTAACGTCTTCACTGGCCATTGGCCATTGTTTATTTCTTCCAGAGTAAATAATATATTTAAATTATTTGTATCGAGAAGTTATAAAACATTTGGAAGTAAAACTATTTAGAAGGATTATATCGCGTCTAAATCGTTTTATTTAATAAAAAAACAATCACGGTAACCCAACATAATAATATTGGGGAGTATTTTTAGGGGGAATAAAAATGGGTTATAATCATTCCCCATAACCCATTGCAGAAAAATTTACTTCTCAATCAGCTATAGCTAATTGAGAAGTAGAAATTTCTGCAGTTTCTGGAGTCTTCTGCAATTTTTGGGACACGATAAGAGTCGCAATTTACATCGAAAGAGCCGCATTTGCAGAATTCTGACATAAAAAAACTATAAGTACAGTGGGTACCACATATAACTATATTTTCCCCACACCAACTGGTAAAGGATCTCTTGATTGTTCAAAAACTGATAGCAAAGTTGCATTTTATTCAAATGTCAGGCAAAGTAATCAACTGCCAATTTTGAGTTGTTTTCTTATGTTTGCTGGTAGAATTGAGTTTTAAATGATGATTTTGAATGATAAATATTTAATAACATGCATTTGGATTTGATTTTGTGTGATATCTTACAGTTCATATTTTCATATTTTCTTCGTGTTGGTGTGGTAAAAAATTTTGTTTTTCACTCGGGGGCATATTTTGTTTAACCCTCGTGCTTTGAAACCCTCGCAACGCTCAAGATTCCATTTTTCGAACCACTTGCTATTACGCTCGTAGTTCAATTTTGAAAATCTTTCGCTTGCTCGGGTATCAATATTAGCACGAGCGCGGTTAAACAACAACTTTGCCTCCTTGTAAAACAAATAACTATTATTAAGCAAATTATATTAATACCTATACATAATTATTATGTAATCCACCTTTCTGTAACACCTATAATTATGCAATAAATGATTATTTTATCTTATCTTATCTTAAGGCGTATAAAATAAATCAATACCGATATTACCGATAGAGATTAAAAATAGACACAGTCTTTCTGCTCAAAAGCAATTTCCTTTTTACAACCTTATGGTACAAAAGCATATTGCATATTTTAAAAATATAACCATTACTTCACATAACCCTTACATCATAAACTGATATGTTTATAACAGTTTGTAAAAACCATACGATGATATGTTTACCGTGGGAGAATAGAACATAATAGAACGTTGTTCCATAACAAGCGTAGGTTACTATCATTGAGACATTATAGTTTATCCTTCGATTCTTTTATGAGATAATAATGGCAGTGAGTTTTTATTCTCACGTAGATATTGGTTTGAGTCCCGTTTAATGCATACATGCGTGGGTCACACTGAAAGTTTTTAGAATAGGGAAAAAATTGCTACAGCTATAGAAGCAGCTTCTGCCCCTGCGTAGAATGATGATGATGTTCTTTCCTGGTCCTCAAATGAGCAGTACAGGATATGGGTTAAATTGGTTACCGAACCCCTAATGTACCTAGTGTAAATTTCATTCAATAGCGTGACGAACTTAACCCTTCAAGTGGCGGTCAACCCGTGAATGGTCGATGCGAAAACCAGTAAACTGTCAACCACCAGTGAGTGGTTAATGAGGTGTTGACGTATTTAGAGGTGAAATTGAACGCATTTAAGAATAGTTACGCTCTTCTAGCGCCCAAAATTAGGTAGCGAGTTAGAGAAGGATAGCATAACATAAGAAACACAAAAACACTTGGTATAAAATTTGTTGGTGAGGACCATTGATTCGGGGGCGACCGCCTAGTCCGAGGTCAGTCTCGTTTTTTAAGAGGTTGTTTTGTAAAAGAAATTGTATCTTAGGTCCCTTTTATTGATTTAATCTTAAAGATAAAAGTCTTCCTTTGATTCTTAACTAGCAATTACCTCCAATAATCAATTAGTTTTATGGTGGTAGTCATTTTTAACACGGAAGCTGGAAAACTGTCATTCTTCCGGAGTTTGATTAGGTCTGGCCAAATGTATAAACATTAGAATAATTTAGTTGCTATATTCAAATAGCCTATATAACGCTGATTCTAACAATATGTGATTTAATATACTTTCAAACATAGAAAAGCTTAAATCGAAGATTTTGTAAAATTTTCTTAATCTGCGCTGACCACCCACCGGGGCCCCGCCACTTGACTACTTTTCGCGTTTTCGCTGGCGCCACTTGAAGAGTTAAGTCTCATTTTGCATGGGATTGTGGACAGCGCGCCAAGCGGGACATTTTGTAAACTCAAAATCCCATACAAAATGACACTTAACCTTTTCGACGCCGTGTCAAACACAAAAGCAGTCACCCGGACGCCACGTCACCGAAGTGTCAAAACTGAAATTGAACTTTATGCATATGCACGTAGGTCTATGTTGCTCTGTGGTCTGTGACCGATTAATCAGTCTTTGGCGTTGAACCTGCGGTGCGGATATATCGGTCATGGGCGTCCAAAAGGTTAACGCAAACGCGTACGTCACGAAATTTACACTAGGGTTACCGTATTCTCGTATTCCGTATTCTCGTTCTCAAACTATTAGTTTCCGATGTCACTATGGTTGTTTTTGTGTGATACTATAACACACAAGGTTGATATTTCACACCTATTCCTAGAAACAGTGTATTTGTACTAACGTTTTAACCAAATACGTCTAACACGTTTATAATTATTCAACCTGTTTAAATAACAATCTTATTTATAAATTATTCATTAACATAAAGTATTACTTCCCTTAATCGTATTTAAAAAGGGGTAGACTAATGTCTACTGTTACACAAGATATCTTCAATATTTTAGTTACAATTTTGAACTTTATTAGCAGTAACATAAGGTCCATATAATACAAGCATGAAAGGGTGAAACGGAACAGCATGCCTTATACATTTTTTATGTAACATTAATGTTATGCAACTTCAACGAATTCATCCCATAATAGGTGTCCTATAATTACCCTATAACAACTCTTTTAAACATGCCTCTGGTAAGGCTGTGGCTGAAGCACGGGCGGAGAGTTTTTAAGCGCTTAATGAAAAATAGAAGCAGAATATACTTGGGTGATTGATAAATTGGGCGATAAATCTGCCAAATTCGAATCGAACTCGCGCATAGTGTATTTTAAACGTTTTTTTACCAGAAGCTATAAACTCAACGTGATTTTTTATTAGGTTTGTCTTTAAAATGGACGTAGTTTAGGGTAAATGATCCATCCTCTAAAATTCGTCATTTAAATGAATGACTTTTCCGTTTGACAGAAAGTTCCAATTTTACTAACAGATTTTTGTGGATTGGACCTTTTACCGTAAACTACGTCCAAATGCAAACCAAAATGTGTAGTCTTCTACCCAAACGGGTAGAAAACATCATGAAACATCATCATCGCTCACTTCGAAAATAAAATACAAAAAATATACAAGCCACATCCCAACAGCAACACTTTTAACTGTCCATCGGTGGACCTTATGCCTTATCTAATAAGGTTTACGAACTGTCAGTTAACAGTGTGAGCGATGGTACAGATGTAACAGACAGTCTTACCGCTAATAAGTAATCTCCAAAAAAATACATGTAGCATTTCAATACTCAAAGTAAAACGCCCTAGTATCTTTTTAATCGTTGACATACTCTCTCTCTCTACTCTCAAGCTACTGTGGGCCCGATTCGGATTTTGAAATAGTCATCTATTAGACATCACCAAGATACGATAACGATATGTTTAAGATCTAACCTGTCAATTTTGACATTTGCGCGATTCTGGAGATACTGTTGAACGATTTCCACACGATATGACTTAGGGATCCAATTCACATCTAATAGATATCTTACTCTATCTAACGTAAAAGTGACATTGGTTGCCCGAATTGCGCTGCAAAAGAGAACTAGTTGATATCTAAACTATAACGTATCTAGAATGGATCTAGTACGTGTCGTCTCTTGTGAATATCTTGAAGTTCCAATACGGCAGTGTGTATCCTCTTCCGCTAGTCGCTACCGCTCAACCATCTCCTTAACCATGCATGCAACTGTCAATATCATAAATTGTTCAGTGACAACATGTCAAATGCACAATTAAATTCCTGAGACGGATAGTATCCGGTCGACATTCCTTACGTGAAATTATAATTTAATATCGATATTATAGTAGAAATCGATGAAAAACGCGATGACAGAAATTTATAGCTTAATTGGTAACATTTGGTCTGTCGTGTAAGCGATTAGGGCCCCGTTTTGATAGCTTAAACCGTAACCTGTCAAGAGTTAACCAAAAGTAATAATAGAGTTAGACCAAGAAAAGTGTGCAGCAATTTTGATAGCCCACGCAATGTAAGTGTTATTTTAAACGCCAAACTTATATGCTGCCCTGCTTATAACTGCTTAGTACTTGCATGAAATAAATCGTTTAAATAGAGGCCTTATAGGAAAGGAGAACAAGATAAACAATTGCATGTGTATTCCAATGTGATTACTGCGTTTGCGATAAGCAGGACAGTATGAAATTATGACGTAAAAAATAACACTTGCACTGCGTGGGCTATCAAAATCGCTGCAGACTTTTCTTGGTTTAACTCTATTAATATTTAATAAATGACTGAGCGAGTGCAAAGTCGACGACCACCGACCGGTCTGGCCTAGTGGGTAGTGACCCTGCCTATGAAGCCGATGGTCCCAGGTTCGAATCCTGGTAAGGGCATTTATTTGTATGATGATACAGATATTTGTTCCTGAGTCATGGTTGTTTTCTATGTATTTAAGTATTTATATACATATTATATATATCTTTGTCTGAGTACCCACAACACAAGCCTTCTTGAGCTTACCGTGGGGCTTAGTCAATTTGTGTAAAACATGTCCTTATAATATTTAAAGTGTCTCGCATCTTGGGGCAACATGTTAGGCTGTTCTCTTTTAGTGAACGATCGAATGAATGAATGTGATTTAATTTATGCTACATTAGAAACCTTAAAGAAACTGGAGTGAACTGTGGCCCGCGTTCGACGTGTTGCCCTGTCACACTTACGTACGAATTTACAAGTGCGACAGAGAGGCATCACGTCGAACGTGATTCGCGGTAGGCCCTCTGGAGTGAACTGTGGCCCGCGGTATTTCCGGACCGATACGACCCTCAAACTTTCAAGGAAAGAGCGTACTCCTATTTATTTTTCGCGTATTTCAGATACATATATACTATACATATGTTGAACATACAGGGTGGCCAAAAAATAACTGCATTCCCGTTGCCATGTTTTGGGATTATACTGACCAACTTTTATTATGGGGCCAACCCCGAAATCGCAAAAAAAAAATGTGAATGTTCCATACATTCCATTTCTATGGGATGGAATGGAATATGGGATGGCCGGTCCATTTTCTATGGGAGGGTAAATTTTTTTTCGCGGTTTCGGGGCTGGTCCCATAGTCAAACTTGCTCAGTATAATCCCAAAACCTCCCTGGCAACGGGAATGTAGTTATTTTTTGGCCACCGTGTATATAGGTACCTAAAGTGTCATTCTATGGAACTTGCTAACTATGTAAACAAAAGTCACTAGTAAATTCATCATTTTTGACAGTTTCAGTATGGCGGTTTGTTTACATAGTTAGCAAGTTCCATAGAATGACACTTTACATTCCATTTTATTAATATAAAAATAACTGCGCACGCTTGTCTGCCATCTGTATAGTATTTTTATATTTGCTTTATATAGTCTGATCAGCGTTTGCAAAAAGAAGAAAGTTTTAGTTACAAACAATTCAAACAAACTAAGAAGATACATTTTTTATCATGTTTCATCAACCAGTACTCTATTTCATAATACAATACTCTTAATTATTGATATTACTTATCATTGTTCAAATTCAACAATAACAATATCAACAAAAACGATGTCTATAAAATGCAAGTAATTATATCCAATCAGTCTGTCTGTCCGTCCTTCAATCACGAGACGTCAGCCACTGACTCAATCTGGATCATTGATCTATAGATCAATATCCGATGACGTTGACAAAAAATAGGTCAATTGTGATTAGTTCAAATTTTTTTTGAACTAATAAGTGCGTAGTTCAAGGCATAGTTTTTTACGTTTATTTAGTATTTTTTCCACATAAGCGCACGAATCCGTCAAAAAGCTGTTTTCATACTAATGAAGTTACGCTCTTATTTTAAACAGCATGAATCATCATCATCATCATCATCATCTCAGCCATAAGACGTCCACTGCTGAACATAGGCCTCCCCTTGGACCTCCATACGTGCCGGTTGGAAGCGACCCGCATCCAGCGTCTTCCGGCGACCTTAACAAGATCGTCTGTCCATCTTGTGGGTGGACGTCCTACGCTGCGCTTGCTAGTCCGTGGTCTCCACTCGAGCACTTTTCGACCCCATCGGCCATCTTCACAGCACAGCATGAATAAATTAACGGATATGGCAATCATAAAAATGCTTTCATTTCATAATAAACAACTTAAGAATGTTGCAGTGCCCTAACAGGGTGTCATGTACCTACAAATGTATTTATTGAAACACCTGTATTCTGATGAACATGATAGCAATAAAGAGATATGAATATGAATATGAATTACCACTATATTCAAAATATTTGTATGGTACTATAAATAGTAGGTAATGCTTGGGGTATCGTGGACCGAACACCGCACCAACGTCTCCATACTCCAAGAGCTCGGCATCAAGCAGCGTCTACCTCCATCGTCCAAGCTCGCATCCTCACCTTCTTTGGACACGTTTCTCGACGTGGAGATGTATCCATAGAGCGGCTGGTGGTGCAGGGCAGAGTAGAAGGTACCCGAGCGCGAGGAAGGTCGCCCATGAGGTGGACGGACCAAATAAAGGCAGCAATGGACGGCCCCTTGCACGAATGCGCTAAACGCGCAGCCGTCAGGGAGGAGTGGGGGCGAGCCGTCAAACGTGACACAAAGGGAGACTTCCAATGATGACCACGACCGCTCTGTCAAGAGTGTCCCGATCAAGAAGGTAAATAGTAAACATATCATATATAGGAATCGTGTGGTAAATGTGTGGAACTCTCTACCAGAAACTGTTGTTAGTGCACCGTCGGTCAACACTTTTAAAAATAGACTGGATACACATTTTAGAACTTTAAAAAGTGCAAAATAAAATACAAGTGCTTCGATATACACGCATCAGCTCTAAGAGCTGCTAGTGTATCAAATAAAATAATAAATAATAATAAATAAATATGTATGTGCCTAAATGATAAATAAGTTCAATATTACCTAATATAAAACTTTTCGAAAAAATTTTTTTTTGTTTCGTTTCGCTCTCCTGTACGGCTACCACCAGTTTTGACATTGACATAACGCTCACGTTTACGTAACTTACTTTCTATGCATCTCGCTCGTACTCACATATGCGAGCAATAGTGGAAGCGAGTTGTACAGAAAGTAAATTACGTAGACGTGAGCGTTATGTCAATGTTAAAACTGATGGTAGAGGCTCTTTAAACCAATGTAAGTGGCGTATGGCACAAACGTGTTCTCACCCGACGATGTATCTACTACTAATATGACTGATACTGAAAACTCATTGTTAAAAGTTATGCATGTGCCTATTATAAAATTTCCACTCGCTCTCATTTTTTTCTACATATTAAGAAGCGCTGGCTGAATGTCGTGATAGCTGACATGGAAATGAATAATCTCACACCTGAGGATGCCGAAGACCAGGCAAAGTGGAGAAGATTGAGCAGGAAAGCGGGACCTGGTGCAAGTCATTATTAAAAATTAAAGATATCTTATTGATACGGTTTAACACCCCTGGCACTGACTATTTTAGTCAGTGCCAGGGGGTGGCCAGCCGACTTGGTTTCACATAACATCTGAAAACTTTTTTGTAGTAGAAGAATTGCATTGCGAGACTTGCATCTTTTTACATGTAATACCTGATTTACCCGTTGAGCGTCACAAATTGGTACTCGTATATAGAGCGACGAAGTGTGGTAACCTTGAGTCATCTTACATGCACCATCTACGAAATGATCTGTGACACTGACAGGTAATGATGACATCATTGATCATTTTCCAAATTCAAATTAATTATATCTAAAAGTTGGCACGCCTCTGTACTTTCGATGACAAATGATGAGTGATAGTGATACAATTATCACAGCAGATATTAATGATAGGATAAGATTGCTTCAAGTGTTTCAACATCACTTCTAGTGCTATAGTAGTATACCCTATAATGGACACGGAACCAGTAATGGGACAAAAACACAATTCCTCTAAAATAAGTATATAAAAGTAGTTTATAAACACTGGATATATTTTTATCATAAATAAGAGTCCTAGAGCTGATTATGTTTGAATTTTTATTAAATTCGGTTATTTTTTAAGAAATGTGCGTCAACCCAAAAGTTGTCGTGCCACTGAAAAAAAATATCACTAAAAATTCTTAACAACTTCGCTAAGAGAGGTGAGTTAATTTATTAAAATTTAATTAATTAATACTTGATGAAGTAAGCAGTAAGAATGTGTTTTGTTAATTGCATTTACCATCAGATAAGGTATACAACACACTATGTTGTGACTCCACAGATGTAAAAAAATAGTGGTATTTGGCCCAATCCCATTATAAGAGCTGTAAAACTGCATACCTCCTATGATGGGACAATTGACATAATGATGCTTGCCATGCCATAATTTCATGTTTTAAACAATACAGAAGTAAAATGTAGTTACGAAATATGTCAACCAGGAGGTATTCTCGGACTTAGGATAAATTAATATCGTTTTTCCAAACTTTTATTTAACTTGCCTTGTTAGTTAGTGTGGGTCAAATCTTGGTAGCTGAATTTGACCCACTTTTCGATTTCCGATTCAGTTGAAATTTTGTGTAAGTACGTAATTAAGTATGCAAATCGGATGATAATGCAACATTATGATAACATGGACTTGATCTGATGATGGAGACAGGAGGTGGCCATGGGAACTTTATCGCAATAAACCCTAAATAATTGTGTTTGGGTATATTAGAATTGTCTCGATGAATCTAATACAATAATAATTGGCTGTGGAAAGAAAAATACATTCAGCGATAAAAGCTTATACCAAAAATTGATTTTTTTGCCATAACTTATTCCCCATTTCAATATTTTATACTGATAGAGCAATGTCCATTATAGGGGGCCCATTACTGGATCCACGTCCATTACCGGGGGCCCATTACTGGAGCTTTGGTGTCCATGACTGGAGAAAAAAAGCATAGTTTTAATTTGTTAATTATGTGGAAACTCATTGCAGTATCTTTGATACAACACGCCTAAAATATGAAAGGCGGATAGGACTTTCATCTTTTAACACGCTAAGCGGAAGACCATTTACATGTACAAGGGAAATATCATAAATACTCCAAATTTCCTCTTAAATGTCCCATGACTGGTGCTGTTACTATATCACACAGATCCAAAATAATATTGAAAGTTAGCTCATACTGCTTTTGCTAGCTTCACTTCGAATAGAAGAATACAAAAAAGTTAAACGAATGGTTATGTTATTATTAAATCTTATACATTTTAAGAATGTATGTTAATTTTATTTGTATGGCTCTATGCCCTCTCATTCATGTTTCTACATAAAATAGGCATAAAATAAAACAAAATACTCAAAGTGCTGTCAATAGAGTTTAATTCGTTGCAATTAGGTTCTAAAATGGTCATTTAATTGTGTCAACATAGACACTATAACAATTTCTACATGCCTGTGCTGTGCCTTATCTGTCAAGTACCTGGTGTTAATTCAGTTCATAGTAATTTTGTACACTACGGCCCGATTCGAACTTAAAGATACGCCAATTAATAGATCTAGATACGATATGGATTAGATATGTCAGTGTCAAATGTGACGTTTCTTCAAACATTAATTCGTAATTTTTGATACTGACACATCTAATCCATATCGTTTCTAGATTTATTAATTGACGTATCTTATTGTTTGAATCGGGCAGCTAATAGAGTCGGTCCATAAAAAGTCTGCAGCGGATTTGATACCCCACGCAGTGCAAGTGTCATTTATACGTCATAGTTTCATAGAAGTTTGACGTTTAAAATAACACTTGCACTGCGAGGGCTATCAAATCCGCTGCAGACTATTCTTGGTCTGACTCTTACACTATTTTAAATATTTCACTCCTTATTCAAATTATTCTCAACGCTTAAATAAAATTCAGTTAATAATCGAACACAAAACGAAACAAATGAAAGGTGTGGAACGTGACGATGATTGACAGCAGTACGGTTACCATCAGTTTGTCACTGACATAAACGCCGTCGAGAACGTAATTTACTTTCTATACATCCCGTTTGCACTAATATGCGAGTGCGAGCGAGATGTATAGAAAGTAAATTACGTTCTCGACGGCGTTTATGTCAGTGACAAACTGATGGTAACCGTACTGACATCCGCACGAACTTATCCGAACTGTAGGTACACTCAAGGACTTTCATTGTTGATACATTTAGGCACCATTCATTTATTACGTAAGACGATTTAGAGGGGGGGGGGGAGGTCGAACATATCTTATTTTTACTTACAAGGGGGAGGGAGGGGGTTTTCGTAGTTCTCACGTAAGATAACAAAGATGCGATGTTTTTAATTTCCATGAAATTATGACGTTAAAAATAATACTTCCAAACTGTATGCTATCAAACACGGTGCAGAGTTAGCTTAAACGGGCTCCAGTACCATTGTAGGTACAAATAAACATTCCAATAATGATTTTTTTGAAAAATAAACACTAAAACAAACCAAACGTGTACTCTGTTTTCCCTTTAGATTCTTACGTAATATATATTTACGTAATATAGGAAGGGGGGTCGAAAACTGGCAAAAATCGTCTTACGTAATAAATGAATGGCGCCTGGTTCAAGCTAATTTGGTTGTCAATACTAACGGTATGAAATGTCCAATGTAAAGTAAACCCTAAAGGGCTCAACAATTAAAGTCCGTGAATGTACGTGAATTAATAATTAAAAGGCAGAAGATACTGGTCAGTGGTAAGCAAAATGTTAAATTAAATTGTCACCTTTTTGAAAACATGTGTGCCAAATTTCAACTTAATTGGTCCAGTACTTTTGGAGAAAATGGGCTGTGACAGACGGACAGACAGACAGACAGACGCACGAGTGATCCTATAAGGGTTCCGTTTTTTTTTGACGTACGGAACCCTAAAATAAACTTACTACATAAGTATAGTTCTTTTTTCATAAGGTAAGTACTTATATTCGCCAAAGTTGGAAGCGTAACGCTTATATCCGGTGCATAATAGGTATATTTGTGTTCGTATTTGTCATGCTACTTCAGTCAACCTCGGCACTTTTTCTAACCGAGACCAGGCGTGGCTCACTCCGCGATTTCGTCGCTTTGCTACAGGTAGCTAAAAGTACATCCGTTCCGCCCCAATTTTGGGTAACGCCATAAGCCGCGCGTGGCGCTGTCGCCACCTAACGGCCAATTATTGTGCTGATCGTAACAGACGCGTTTTGTAAGAGTACCTAGTACTATTATTTATTCTGTGTCGAGACTGACTGAAATAGCACGACAAGTTCGTACGTTTCCGTGAAAATACGATGGAAAATAATTATGCACTACATCTGTACCATAAGGCCTATGTACCATTATTCCCAATATCAGGGAGTGACAGCGCCACATGATTGACAGCTGTCACATGCAGTGCGGACTTATCGGGATACGTGAATTAATTCCAAATAGAACACGCTGGCCGGTGTATAAATGGGTAACATGATTGGTCAGTTCTGAGAACACTTGTAATTTTCAATTGTTTCTGTGTTGTAGATAAAAGGTCATATTTGAATAAAGCTGAAGTATTTAATTTACCTTGTCTTACGTAATTTGTATAAAAACAACTCAACCTAGAGATGCTTCAAGATCTCTACCCCTTCCACTCAAAATCTTAACTCTAAGTTAACTGGAAGAGATCCCTTAAAGGGATAAGTTCGGCTTTATACTAATGAAGAATGATATTTTTCCTGTTTTGTTTTGATTTTTGTACAATAAAGTGTAGTAGTAAACAATACAATTAGAACCAGAAGCTAAACAATAAATCCCTTCCAAATCACCCACCGCATCCCCCCAGTCATTGACATAGTGACAATAATATGCAATTGTCACTGTGACAAGGTACGAAGTGACACAGAAATAAAAACAACACAGCTTACCTAGAGTTAGACCAAGAAAAGTCTGCAACGATTTTGATAACACACGCAGTGCAAGTGATATTTTATACGTCAAACTTCTATGAAATTATGACGTATTAAATAACACTTGCACTGCGTATGCTATCAAAATCGCCGCAGACTTTTCTTGGTCTAACTCTAGTAAGCCTAGGTATTAACACAACAGCTCAACCTAGAAGCAGCTCTTTACAACCCTTCCAAAACACTCGCCGCACCCACGATTTCAGAATAATTACAATCAGAACCCAAACAATATATCAAACGATACGCACGTAAGGCAGCACCTTTACAAATCCTTGTCACAGTTACAATAATATGCAATAGTCACTGTGACAAGGTACGAAATGACACATAGCTTCTTACTAAGCTTAGGTTTGTATAAAAACAGCTCAACTCTCTACACCCTCAGAAAACACCCCACAATTTCAGAATCGATACAATCAGAACCCAAACAATATATCAAACGATACGCAAGTAAGGCAGCACTTTTACAAATCCTTGTCACAGTAAACAGGTATGAAGTGACACAGAAATTAGCCCAACCTAATACCCACCAAATCCCCCACAATTTCAGAATCCATCAGAACCCAAACAATCAAACAAACAATTTACAAATCATTAGACTTTTATGCCTTCGTATTTTCGTAGAGCTTGTCAAAGTGACAATAACATGAGATGAAGTGACACAAAGATCAAATTACGTTTAAATTAGCGTACAAGTGCAAAATTAGCTTCTTAGCTAGGTTTTCGTAATTATAAAAACATAGCGTACGCTAAAAGGCTATTATAACTAAAACCTTAGGCATACCCCCTTCCCAATTGATCAGAAAACACCCCACAATTTCAGAATCGATACAATCAGAACCCAAACAATATATGAAACGATACGCACGTAAGGCAGCATCTTTACAAGTCATTAGACTCCGGGCCGCAGTTGTAATTAACTCACGGCTATAAATTGACCAGAACTGTCATATCATATTGATTTAGACCCGGGGCGGCTCTGAATTCGGAATTAAAATTGCTTTTTAGTTGGCTTGACATTTTTGGAGGGTTTGTGATGTTGATGTACTGTTTTAGGCTCGTTTTAGGTAAGATTGGAGCTGAGTAGGTATAGTTATAGGAATTGCTGCGACTTTTAAATTCCATTGCGGAAAAGGATCGTCCGGGTAGAATTCACAAGAAATATAAATATGAAATATATGTAAATTTTTCTTGTGACAATCAAATCTGAAGACACTGTTATATTATTTATACTTACTGTTGGTGGCAAAATAATTACTGTATGAGATTCCTAGCTCATGAGCGCATCAGTGATTACTGCATATCGAAAACTCGGATTGATGCTACCAGAGCATGATGTATTTCGCTTCACTTCTATAACTTAAAAATGCCCATTCAGGGCGAAGACCAACAAGGAAATGATCTCAGGAAGTTTGTATTGAAACCCGTAACCAAACGGACCAAAAATTTTGGGGACACGTTTTATCTCAGTAAAAATGGAAAGAGCTCCTGATTCTGAGTAGAAATAATATAAAATTTCCCAATTCTAACACAAAAAATGTTGGTACAGCTTTAAATAGAAATGCCCTTAACCGAGAACTGTAGAGACATATCGGGATTCGAACCCGGGACCACCTGCTTCGTAGGCGGGGCGCTATCGACTAGGCTAGGAGGCCGTTAAATATTTGGAAGAATACAATAATAACCCAATTAGAATAATATGTTTAATCAAAACAAATCCCAACTCTTATTAGGCCACGAGATGAAATCATCAAAAAGCCAGCATTACATCGATAATTCTCCCAACGTAAACACAAACACACTGCCGTTCGTGCGCGAGCGCCGACAGCGTTATGACCGCGCATGTGTGGACCTGTCAAAACATGCGCAATCAAACGAATGATAGGAAACAAACATATCGAGTGAAGGTAATTTATGGGATCAATTGCTTATAGTAGGATTGTATCTAGGTTAGGGTTGCCATACGTCCCGGTACGCCGGGACATGTCCCGGTTTGAAGCATGGTGTCCCGGTGTCCCGGCCGATAAGCAAATTGTCCCGGTTTAAAAATCATAGTTACTTAGTAGGGGGCTGGACTTGGTAAATATATACCAACAATAAACACGACTAACTAGCTAGGCTAATCGTACGTGGATAGAACGATGTAAGCGCTGACACTTGTCCGTTCACTTTTAGTCTACTCGAGAAACTGAAAACGGTGAAAAATAGAGATACTACTCCTAAAAATACGTGTGATACTGATACCTCATTAGATTCGTAATGTTGTCTAGAAAAATGTATTGGAAGCGTTTATAGGCACACAAAAAATATCAAAAGTTATAAACAAAAAAGGGGGAAAAAAGTAGATATTTCTTATTTCCCCAATATCTCAAAAAGTATTAATATTTAAGAAACCAAATTAATATTATAAAAGTGGAGGATATTTTTCTTATAAATAAAGTCTATACTTGCAGAACTCTATCTCCATTATTTATACTTTTTATTCAACGCTGAACACAGCCCTCCACGCCTCATTTTCGGCAAACGCGCGCGGTGTGAAAAGCGTGAAAAAAATTTAAAAAAAAAAGATGGTGTAGGTATTTTAAACATGTCAGAAAATGTACTACTTGTAGAAATTTACCTTAAAGTTATTTTTTTAACAAGTTAGGGCCTAACTTGTTAAAAAAATTGCCTAACTGTTAGGCAATTGTTAAGTAACAAAATTTTCTCGTACTTCCTTCTTTATTGAAAACTAAACAAAAACGGTAAAATAACTATAATAATTCTGTCTAGGTAATAACATCAAAATAAGTTTGAGAAAAACATTGAAAATCAACAAAAAAACGAAAAATCAAGGTAAAATGGTAAAATATAAAACAATATAACGTGCATTTTCCGCTTTGTAGCGAAAAGCGACTACAAACAGAGAATGACTGTGTTAAAAATTGTTTTGTGTTTAGGCAAGGGCTAATCCTTTTAAGTTACCTATTGTTGTAATAAAAGTTCCTTTTTTTTTCTACCTTTACTACTTTTTAGGGTTTCGTAGTCACCTAGAAACCCTTATAGTTTGCCATGTCTGTCTGTCTGTCTGTCCGAGGCTTTACTCCGTGGTCGTTAGTGCTAGTAAGCTGCAATTTCGCATGGATACATAATTCATGCATTGTGACAGAACGGTAAAAGAAAAAGTATAAAAAAAAATTACCATACAAAATGCTTTTTTGAAAAAAAAATTTGGCTTTGTCCCAATAGTGTGGGGTATCGTTGGATAGGTCTTTCAAAACGAATAAAGGTCTCCAAAATTTTTTTTTGATATAGTAAATATTTTCGGAAATAATCGCTCCGAAAAAAAAAGAAGTGTCCCCCCACTCTAACTTTTGAACCATGGGTCCAAAAAATATGAGAAAAATCGTGAAAAAATAGCTTAAGAAATACTTTCAATGAAAACTATAGCGAACATGATCGGTCCAGTCGTTTTTGAGTTACCTATTGCAAAAAAATCTTCTTTTCTTCGTAAAAGTACTCCCTTGTGCTTGTAATGTACTTACATGATACTTACCTACTAATAGCCCCCATTTGGCCTATTTTGACAGAATGGAAACTACGAAACCCTACACTGAGCATGGCCCGACATGCTCTTGGCCGATCATTCTTTAAATGTCCCGGTCTGAGTCCCCACACTTATGGCAACCCTAATCTAGGTAGAACTGTTGGAGGCAGAAGTGGCTAAGCGAACAAGTGTGCAAAATGATCTATACACTACTCTTATTAGGTTACCTATGCCTAAAGTTATGACTGCGCATTGTAAAACACATGCACAATAAAACGAATGATACTAAAAAAACTAAACAAACTACTTGTGTCATCTGACATACCGTAACAGATTTGGCACCAATATACACATTATATATTCAACAATGTGTCATATTTTATTGATAACATTCAACGCATTGTGACATTTTACTATAAAAGTCTATTTTGAGAACATTTAAACCCTAAATTAACATAAACATAGACGTTATCAATTTATCCGAACGCCCGCGGCAGCCATGTTTCCGCACGGTGTTGCCACTTGCCACTAAAAAAACGTTCCGTTCCCATAATGTCATTATATCGTTTAGTTTTTTACACGCGATGACGGATCAAAGAAAATCGATGCGTTTACCATCGACCTCGATTTTTTATTAGTTTTATTACGAATTGTTCTACGTGATGAATACTCAGATCTTATATTTAATTCGGATCTTTTATCATGGGATTATTTGTTTTATTTAATTTTATGTATCCGCCATTTGTGCGTTCCGTTTTTCAAAGTGATGGCGTGATTTTTTACATGTTATGATTATGATTGCTATTAATATTTTGATCTTTCTTGTTTTTACACGATCCTATTTATGGAAATCAACAAAATATGAAAAAAAGAGAAGGAGCCTACGAGAAGGAGTACTTACTAGAGAATACCTATAGAAACCAATATAGGAAGATCTGTCCTAGTTTTCTTCTCATTGTGCTTTATTATTCCTATTTCATGCGTTTTTGAACTATTTTATTTGTCTCATCTTCCACTTATTAGTGGGTGTAGATTTTATAGCCATTTTCTTATTATTAACATAAATATCGACTTTAATCTTAAATTCCGTTTTGTATCATCGCGATAAAACTCCGGAATTCAACAACACCAAAACGCTCTAACCCAAAAACAATTAAAAGACTGAAGAGTAAGAATAAGCATTAGAACTATTATCTATATCATTGACAGGCTAGTAAATTATGAGAAAAAAGAAAAGCTTCCCTCAAAAAACCCCAAGTTCTTACTAATGCACATAAATCGTTGAATGTGTCAATTAAGTCACGTCTAATGTAGAATTTATGTAAATGAGTGACGTTTCGGGTATGGACAGATATTGAGGCCGATTCGAACGTACATTTTAACATCAAAATGTTGTTTTGATATCATTCGCCCGTACATCTAGCTCACGCCAATGTCCGGTCGAAACGAAACTATTAATTTATGACCCATTTCGTACCTTGTCACACTGACAATCAATATGAAAGTCGCTAGAGACCTCATACTATTGTCACTGTGACAAGGTACAAAATGGGTCATAAATTAAAACTTTCGACTGTACGAACAATTTTTTTTAAGATTTAGAAGGCCAACGAGTAGACGATTCGCCTGATGGTAAGCAATTACCGCTGCCCATGGATACTTACAGCATCAGAAGGTTTGAATGTCGTATCGGTCCGGTAATACCGCGGACGTCAGTTCACATGAACATTCATGATAACAAAATGATATCATTTAGATATAAAATGTAGGCAAGTTAGAATTGGCCTCTGGGTATGGACAGACATGGTGACCGACCAAGGTTACTGTGTATTTTTGGATAACTGGTTTCGAGTAATCTATCATGGTATAGGTCATTCTATTAATTTGTATGTCTGTGGGCTTTTTAGATATCTTAATTTTTAATCAATATTTGCTACTTTATTGTGCCAAAATTGTGTATTTTAAAAGCTTTTGAGCTGTGATGAATATTCATTTATGGGGAAAAATAAATATTAAGTAATCGAATCAAATAAGCTCCTTTTTAGAACTGTCAAAACGATTTGCTAATATAGAATTTATATGAAAACGAGTATAGTGAAGTCACGGTCAACTCACCTACTTTTTATATTTCTATCCGATTAAATTAAATAGATATCTATGTTCTTCCAATAATTATCTGGTGCTTTATTTTGTGCACGGTGTGAAATAATTATTTTTTGTAAGTAGAGGAACCTTCCCTATTAGAGCGTTTTCATTTTCACATTGTTCGATCCGATATCGGATGTCGGATGATTTTCTTCCTCCTCGCGTTATCCAGGCATTTTGCCACGGCTCATGGGAGCCTGAGATCTTGACAACTAATCCCAAGAATTGAAGTAAGCACTAGTTTTTACGAAAGCGACTGCCATCTGAACTTCCAACACAGAAGGGAAACTAGGCCTTATTGGGATTAGTCCGGTTTCCTCACGATGTTTTCCTTCACCGAAAAGCAACCCACCCTGTACGAACCGTATATACATATTTTTTAATATTTTTATGTAAAGGAACCGTACAATTTAAATATATTTCATATTTGAGCAAATACCTATACGTATATACAAAATATTTATTACGGGTCACTCAATAAATTTTGGTCGAATTGTTTTGAGTGACGCGTTATAAATAAATGTAATGGATGACCGTATAGAAATTCAGAAGGGTCCAAGGACCTATCAGGCACCTGGTTCAAATATGAGGAAACATTAAGATTCTTTCGGCATATTTTCGAAATTACAAAAAAACTGACTCACGACAATAAAATGCATAAATATTGAAACAGAAGTCCATGTAATAATTTAAATGTATGCGTCTTCGCATATTAAATTCGTTTTATGATTGTAACCATTTATTCTATTTGGTTATTAGATAATAATAAAAACTCATTATATTTATTGCAGATGCACTAACATTATGAACCCAAGTTTATATTTTCCATTAGCAATATTTTAAGGATTCTGTCATCCCGTATTACATTATGACGGGATAGTAAAAAACACAGGTTATGTGTGATAGGTGATTACAGTAAAGCATGTCATCATATGTCTCTCTCTATTTATGGTAAATGAACAGAGATGGATAATGTACGACAAATCTAGAAAGTCGCGTTTTATGTTATGTGCCGTTGTAACAAAATATTACTTAGGTAAGTACCCGTAGTGTAAATAAATTTCATTCGATAGCGTTCCGTGAGGTACGCGTTTGCGTTGAGTGTCATTTTGTATGGGATTTTGAGTGTCCAAATCCCGCTGGGCGCGCTGTTTAAAATCCCATACAAAAATAGACATAACGCGAACGCGAACGCTCGTCACGCTATGCTATCGTATGAGATTTACACTAGAGGTGCAGGTCAATACGGGAAGCAAGAGTAGCAAATGTATGAACTCACAAAAAACACTAATAAATGTGTAAAAAGACCCCATACTGATCTTAGGGCTGATACAGACGGACTGCAACTTGTATGGGAACTGCACGCCGACGTTGCAGTTGGTGTGCAGTCGGCGTGCAGCGGCGGTATCCCGGTCGCATTTTTATCGCTTGTCACCATGCCTGTCACGTTCTAACAAGTAGGTATGTAAGTGCGAAAGTGACGGGCGTAAAAATGGAAACATGCTGCGCCCGCAGTTCCCATACAAATTGCAGTCGGGTTGCAGTCCAGCAGTAGGTAGGTACCGGCCCTTAGATAAAACATTTATTTGTTCTGAAATTTAGGAAGTAAGTAACGGAATGTAACGTTCAGTTAATTTGACTTAATATAAATTTGTTAGGTATTTCTTTTTATAGTCAAAACGAAGAAAAAGAGTCCGGTTTAATAAAAATGTACCTAATCTATCATTAACTTCAGCGCTTAAAAGATCCTATTTAATATGAAAATTTAAAATGAAGTACCACGGAATTCCTACCTTAAATGTATTAAATAGTAAACAATAAGGACGAGCTAAAACTAATAAATATCTAAACAATGTCCGTCAAAATTTTACCAATCATGTCACCTTGAGTGCCAAATCCAGTTCAAAGCACTAAGACACATATAAATATAATTAATTGTCGAATAAATATGGCGGATGACGGACGGCGCTATTGACATCGGCGCGCGCGCCGCCATTTTGGATTTTGTAATAAATCGCCGGTTTATGTCGTTAGATCAGTCACGCATCTACGGATGTGATTTTTTCTACATTTTTTCCTGGAACCATAGAAAACCTTTTTTTATTGACACGATTTATGTATATTAGGTTTCTGGCTGTTAGGTTTTATGGCATAGTTATATGGGAATTATGATTGAGTTTGTTGTAATTTTGGTTAATGGCGGTTTTACTAATGTCATAAAGTTGATTAATTGATATTAGGCAAGTTTTTTGGATTATATACCCACTTAAATTTTATAACTTAGCATACTTTGTTACAATCGTGATATTGCTTTATTTTCTGAAGTAAACGTAAGTAGAAACGCCCTTAATTTTTTTTTAACGGGACTATAATGTATCCCACTGCTGGGCAAAGGCCTCCCCCCTAGACTTCCAATCTTCCCCATTAACTGCGGCATCCGTCCAGTTGCTGAGAAATGCGTCCAGGACGTCCCGCCATCCCCTCTTAGGCCGACCATGAGGCCTTATTTTTAACCACAGTTCAAATTAATCGATAATAATAATAATGCAATTAATTATTATTCGATTGTATTGATTTTCCTGAAGGAATACATTTCATTGGAATTAAATTAGTTAGAGCTCTCGTTATTCGAAGTGAGATATTAATGGATATAAAGACATTAAAAGTACTTAATGCATAAGAGTATTTTGATTATACCGACCTACACACATATATGTAGGTATATAAATTCAGAATAAGGTAGGTACGTATTGCAAGGGCCAGGGACTTAGTTGCCCTAAAATAATAAATATTAGATTTGAAAATCGGTCAGAATAAATCGGAATATAAGAGTACCTACAATAGATATTTATAAAACCATTTAGTTTTATTTTAGACAGTAATATCAATAAAAATATTACATACATTTATCAATCTTATAGCATGACTATTCGTACATTTTTACCGTCTGTCACCGGCGTCAAATTTATCGTCAGCATGTGACGCGCAGCTGCCGCGACGCGACATAAACTTATGTCGCGGTGGCTGACTCGTCATCAGCGTCACCTGCTATCGTGGTCAGCTACAACCATTTACCTGTTTCATATAAAAAAAATGTTTTTTTTCCTTTAAGGAAAACTGTTGACAAAAATATATTCTTCTTCCTCGCGTTATCCCGGCATTTGCCACGGCTCATGGGAGCCTGGGGTCCGCTTGACAACTAATGCCAAGATTTGACGTAGGCACAAATTTTTACGAAAGCGACTGCCATCTGACCTTCCAACCTAGAGGGGAAACTAGGCCTTATTGGGATTAGTCCGGTTTCCTCACGATGTTTTCCTTCACCGAAAAGCAACTGGTAAATATCAAATGATATTTCGTACATAAGTTCTGAAAAACTCATTGGTACGAGCCGGGGTTTGAACCCGCGACCTCCGGATTGCAAGTCGCACGCTCTTACCGCTAGGCCATGAGCGCTATTGACAAAAATATATATATTAAAATATTAAACATATCGTATAAATTTTTAATATTTTAATAGGTATATTAGGTATATAGGATTTTTTTGTAGGCTTAGGCTTAGTTTGCAGCGATTATTAAAGCTCGTCACCTGCCAGCATGCCTGTGAAAGTTCCAATCATTTACATGTTTCACAACAGAATATTATTTTTTTCATTATAAAACAATATTATAGGTAAAGACTCTGTGAGCCGTGAACCTTGCGAACTATCACAAATTATTTACCCTATGGCTTGTCATCTGCCAGTGATAGTTACTATCATTTAGGTACATAAAAAATATTGAACTTTTATTAATGTGTAAACTAAAATAGTAAAAAGAAAATAAAAGACGTTCCAAGAACGTTGGCATTTTCATGTAACATAAAAAGACTCACAAATAGCTATTTACTAAAAAAAACTGAAACTGATAACATTATTTAAATTACCATGGATCTAAAAAACGAATAACATTCAAAACGTTGCCATGGGTTAAATAATAAATAATTAATAAGGTATGTGTATCATCCTACTAATTTTAACTTATTATCTTAGTGCTTGTCATAAAAGTGTAATTTTTACCTAATTACGGCAATGGTGACTGCAGTAAAACTTTATATATTTTTTGCTTGCAGCTGTTTATTTTAAGTAACTTTTAACCGTCTATTAAAAACTATTAAAAGCTTGTTCTATTTTTGTTTTAATTTTATTTTTGTAATATAATTAAAAGACAAAACATACCAAGTCTCACGCAATTTATTAAATTAAAATAAATAAAAATATAAATGACCCTTGTGTCCTATAATTAGGTTTTTTTTTAAACGAAAATCCAATTTGATGAAACAAAAAAATATCATATCTAACTTTTTACTATTTTTATATTCCAAAACCTAATCACAACCTTAATCCATGCATTGCAAAAAAAAAGTAGCAAATAATCCTTAATTCATGCATATTACAATTAAAAAAAACTCATATCCCTATTTACTATCCTAATGCATTCCACCTAATCACAATCTTAATCCTTGCAACCCCTGCTGTCTCGCTCGCGCCGCCCCGCCCACCGATAGACCACTTGACTGTAATGACAACTGTGCACTGCTTTACAAAAATAAACATGGCCGCTAGTGCGAATGAAGGGAGGCACACGTTTGAGTTCGAGGTTCGACCTTTTTTTTTGGTAGCTAGTGGAAGAAGTTTTTTGCCAATTGTCTTTGACGTAAATGAGGAAGAAATTGTATTCAGTTTTTGGTTTTAGATTTGTAAATGTTAACGTTTATTTATTTTATTAACCACCGGTAACTACTAATTATTTTAGAAATCAAGAAATTTGAAGATTGTATCACATGATTGTAATACATATTTGTAATGACAACTGGGCCCTGCTTTACAAAAATAAACATGGCCGCTAGTGCGAATAACACGTTAAATCTGATTTCGAGGTTCGGTTTTTTTTTGGTAGCTAGTTGAAGAAGTTTTTGCCAATTGGCTTTGACTTAATTTTGACAAAAGTATTGTTCGTCGGTTAACAGTGTCAACCTGCTATAGTTCGTTTTTGTTAGCATTAGAAAGAAGGTAAGCGATCTTGACATGTCTTTTATTTGAAAAACGCTTTTTAAAAATCAGTAACTATTACTTATGAAAGCAGAAGAATATAAATGATCGTTTAGATTCATAATTGTTACATATTTGCCGTGACTTATTTTTAAAACGTGTTTTTCAATTAAAAGACATATCAAGATTGCTTACCTTTTTTCTAATGCTAAAAAAAACGAACTATAGATGCATTTATGTTACATAGGCAGGTATTTATTTATTTTTAATGTCTATAAAAATAGGTACAAAATGCTCTATATTCAAAAATGGATTTGTATTCCGTTTTTGTTTTTGGTTAATGTGTAAACAAATGTTATTGTTTATTATTTTAGTAATCACCAGTTCCAATTATTGAAAAAGTCATGAAAGGGAGGCACACATTTAATCAAGACTTTCAATTTTTTTTTTTTGATAGGTGAGTAATTTTTTAAATTTTGGTTTTGATTTACATGTACGTCTAAATATTAGAAAATATAATCAATTAGGTATTTAAATTTATTATAAACCAATCGTACTTATTAGTATTTTAAGAAATTTTGTTAGAAAAAAATATAATGTTTGTTAGTTCATTCTATATTAGGTACCTATAATTAATATTTTAATAATTACTGTTATAGCTTAGTTTCTTACGCAGTAAATTTTTATTTCTAAGTGAATAATATGTTATTAGTCTGTTCACTTATTAGAGGGGGCGTGGTGGGAAGGAATAAGCATACCAACTATGCGAAATTGCTATAATTATAAATATTTTTATCCATAAATGGTACAATGGGTAATAAAAATCAGCCATTAATTAATTAAAACTAGTCATTAGTCAACGAAAGGTAATAATTGAATACAATAAGGTATCTAAGTAACTAATTAACCTACCTAAACCTTTGAAGTGCAGCCAAACATTATTTTATTTATTTTTGTGGAAAGTCACCTTATAAAATAGTCGTTTATTGTGACCTAATTAAGATATTTCTAAAATATTAAAATACTTCTATTAAAATTAAAAGTTAACGATTATCATTTGTCGCGTGTAACTAAAAAATATTTATAAAAATGAAAAAACGTATTACATGACCTTGGTATTCCTGGTAGCATTACAAAACATGCTAATTGCAGTGCAGTGCAAAAAAAATGATTGGGTATTATTTTTTTGCGCGTTGGTCGTAACTATAAGTTGCAAAAATATTAAAAAATTAAAAAAAAAGCATTCAACACAAAAGTTACAGGCAGCATTCAGATTAAAAAGTTATGCTCTTCTACTGAACTGAACTTTTTGTCTTTAGAACGCTTTTCAATTTTGAAAATGGAGCATGTAACGGTTACGTCATCTCGCCGGCTTCAGCGCGCAACCGTCGCCGGCCGCCGCCGCAAACCCACTGAATTCAGTTTGGCCCGAACTTTGCCGAGCCTACACACCATTGTCCGACTTCACAACTCCCAACAAACTAATCAAACTTGTCTGAAAACTAATCCAAATCTGAAATAACCTCAAAAATTAAGCAAAAAAATTATGGGAAATTGAGTAAAATGAGGAAAAATAGAGCGAGTGATTTTTTTTACAAAAAATGTCTTACCAGTATATTCCGATGATTTATAAACAGACAATGACAACACGTTTTACACCTGTCACGAGCACCTAAACAAGCAACGCTTATATCCTTTGTTTTCCAAACTTCTATTTGTTATCTACATTCATTCAACCAAATTCTCAACACAAAAAACAGCACGCTCGCAATCCCCGAATTGAATTTTTGGTAAAGTTCACTTCACTGACACTAAGTTTGCACTTTTTGGCACTTCGCGTATTTTGAAGTACGGGTACGTTCGACACGTACGGTGGGCTCGCGCGGCGCGGCCGGAGTGACGCGGCGGAGCGCGACGGTGGCGCCGCGGCGGTTTGAGGAACTAGCGCTCAATCAAACGAGACGTGATAAGATGCGTTTCGTTGCAGTTCTTTTGCGTGATGCGGATGTGTTTTCAACGATTTTTTTTTACTTTTATATCCCAAGTTAATTTGTACTAATTGAAACTTCTTTTAAAGTCACTGAACAGACAGGACACAAAAGTTATTTTCAAAGCTTAAGTATATTGCCAAAAAAATATTTGTTTCTAATTTACCACTTTCAATGAAAACTAATTTTACTTATTTACCACTTCATTCTTCGTATTTTTTTAACTCTTACTGTAACATTTTAAATGACACAAACAGTAAATCTAACGTCAAAAGTTTTTTAAAACCGAAAAACATATTTTTTTTAATTATTTTTTTTTTGTATTTTTTTTAACGTCAAAACAGTGCAAAATCCGACCGGTCCGCGGTGACCTTGCAGCGTGCACGCGTGTCTGCTATCTCTTTCCCTAGCAGCGGCGGTGCACCCGCGCGTCAGCCGTCCCGCTCTAACGCAGGCGGGGACTCAGGCCCCGCCCCCCGCCCACCGCACCTCCCGCTTTTTGCCTTTTTTCCCGCGTAACTCACTTTCGTTTGTACTATTGTATTGTTTTTGGTGTTTTGATTATTTTGTTTGATCTGTTTTTTAGAAATAACTTTATTAAGTTGTAGTTACAATTGTACATGTGTTTTTCTTTGTTTTTTTTTTTATTTAACAGGTTTTCATTTGCTTTCATCTTCGTAAATTTATTTCAAATGTAAAATCAATTTTTATTAACTTATTTTTTTAGTCATAAAATGATTCGGTGTCTGATATAATTTCACAATGGTCTTCTAATCAAGTTTTTAGAATAAAACGTCAGGTAAACCTAATTAATGTTCTAGCATTCTCTATTTTTTTTTTTTAATAAGTGCGTTAAAATATAAATATAGGTAGGTACGTCATAATATGTATTTAAATATAAGTAAATGTTTTTTAAATTTAAATTATCATAATAATAATGGTGTTAAATCTATGATGTGCAAAAAGTTATGACTTATTTGTAAATACCTTCTGTATAACTTTGCACTTCCTAGTAAATCATACTTAAAAATAATAAATTGCCTGCTTGATTTATACAAAGACATATGTAACTTCGTATAAGACGAATAAAGTCTAAGGAAAAAACGTGCCTCGGAATTCAAGTAAAAGTCATTCTCGAATAGATGTCGCACACACCTTTAGCCTATCCTCGGCTAGATGGCGTGACGACACCGTTTCATATTTAACAATTTTAACAC
This sequence comes from Cydia splendana, assembly GCF_910591565.1. Taxonomy (NCBI): domain Eukaryota; kingdom Metazoa; phylum Arthropoda; class Insecta; order Lepidoptera; family Tortricidae; genus Cydia; species Cydia splendana. The sequence continues at coordinate 22,211,380 of NC_085967.1, read as the reverse complement.
ATAGATATCAGTGAATGAACATGGATCAAAATTATATAAAAATAATAAAATCATTTATCCATATATATATACATTTTTTGATAACTTAATACGTTTTCATTTTGAGTTTTAGTCGTGTGTCGATAGATGGCAGTAAATTTACAGTGACTACAAAATTTACAATGACAGGACCCGTCTATACTATCTATTCTTTTTGATTTATATAATTATTTAACCTAGTTAAGTAGTCCCTACTTACCTATACCTATTTAATTTTAAAAGAAAAATATATTATTCCAGTATTTTTTCCCGTTTTCTTTTTAATTATTCTAGTATTTAATTTAAAAAAAACTGGAAAAAATACTGGAATAATATATTTTTCTTTTAAAATTAAATAGGTATAGGTAAAGGTAAGTAAACTGTGATTTTTTTTCTAGAACGTGCCGATAATTTGAATAGCCACGTTTGTATGAGGCGAAATCGCCCGGTCGTCCACTTTCGTCCATACGTCCCTCATCCGTGTTCATCCACTGGGCCGTCACCGGGCCGCATGCAACATGTTTCATGACGTTGTTCAAGCACTGGTCCAGTAGCCATGCATCACACGAGACGTGTACACGGGTTGATTAAGATACCGCCTGTTACGAATACAAGGTAGTACAGGGATGGTTAATTGATTAATTCGAAATTAACGGTGATTAAACTATGACTGACTGAAAGTGACTGTCTTTACGTCAACTTTTTACTCACTACAATTTTGCAGATATGGTTATCGTATTAGAGTCCGGCTAGCCAAAAATTGTTGACAGATATTTCGTTGTTGTATCACCAATAGGGTATTTTCCAACTAGTCAAATCAGTTACTTTTTTAGAACTGTCAAAACGATTTGCTAATATGAAATTTATACGAAACTTTACATCGTGACGTCACGGTCAACTCACCTACTTTTTATATTTCTATCCGATTTAATAAATAGAACTTGTGTTTAAAAATAACTCCTATCTGTGTTTTATTTCTAATAATTATCAGGTGCTTTATTTATTTCATGCATGGTGTAAAATAATTTATTTTAAATACTGTATAATACCCTATTGTCTATGATTTAAAAACAACGGGTTGCACTCCGGGAGTGCCGACAGAAGTGTAAACTCAATGACTAGTCCAAAATGTCTGCAGCACTAGAGTCTGGTTACTGAAATATTACACAAATTTTTGGCGGGAAATTAAAAAAAATTGGGCTGGGCACACTTTGTGTAGTAGGACTTACCTAAGGAAATAAGTTAAATATGCGTTGACGTTCACTCAAAGTCAGCTCACATAATTTCTACCACTTTGTAAAGTACAGTCAACGATAAACACATATGTTTACACTTTCTCACCATATACCATTGTAACAAGGCGAAAAATTAAATCTAGTGTAAATGAGACCTAGTTCGATACTACCGTATTATTAATCATTCCCCAAAAAAATTACATAAGTACTATGCCAAATATACTAAATGCTAAGTATCAAAATATTTATATCAATCAATCAATCAATCAATCAATCAAAGCATTTATTTTCAGGCTACTAAGGCCCATAGATACATACCTTACAAACTAACATATATATACAATAATAAAAAACTTAAATACTAAAAAATCATTTTCGTGACGCAGTTTTCTGTTGCGGCGTCACTTGCTCTGGTGTAGGATTCGGCAGATTCCCACGGAACCGCCGAAATATCACACCCTTCGGCCAGAAGTCCGTGCTCGCGATGGCTTCCAGCAGCGGCCGCGGCACGCGCACCACAAACGAGCTGAAGTGCACGTAATGTCGCGATCGCAGCTGGAACACTTTCAACTCGTAACGGGTCTTCTTGCGAAGATATTCCACCACATCGTCTGCCGTGGCGGAAACATGCAGGCGCGATACGTATAGCGCCGTATTCGGTATTTATAGAGCACCAACCTCCTTATTTGTTTACATTTGTTTAGGACTTGTAAACATTGCACTTTTTCGTTATACAACGCTAAACGTCGACTTCGCACATTGTCGTAATTATTTACGAGTTTAAATAATAGTTTGCGAACCTCACTCAGTATAGACATTATTAATATTATTTAAAATTAACCCCTTATAAACCGCAAACAAATTGAATGAATGACATAAATTGACAACTGACTTTTAGCTTTTTTTTTTAAATCATAGACAATTGGTGATACAACAAGGAAATATCGGTCAACAATTTTTGCCTAGCCAGACTCTATATATAATTGACCCATCCTCCTTTCTATTGAAAAACTTTAGTTCAGAAATTGCTGGTCGGTCAGTGAGCTTGTTTAAAATTCGAAATTCAAATTTGTAGCGTTAATTGTTTAAAATTCGAATAGAAATTGTAAAGTTACCTTGCAGACCTCGCATCTAAATATATTTGGTCATGATATTTTGAGTTTTATTCACCAGTACTAGAGTTCACTGTTATTAGCGATTTCATCAAGATATAGCTTTATTTAATTATATTTGAATGCTATAAAGTTAGAATGTAACTGTGAGATCCTCGTATTTCAGCCCGTACAAAATTAGAACGTTGAGCTTTATTGCTTAATATAAAAGTCCAGTTTTAAATAATTGACCTGATTATAATACGTTATGACTAAAGTTCTTTGGTGAATAAAAACGAAACGGCAGGCTCAGGCATACATTTTTGCCGCGTGGTAGAAAGAGAGGGTTACACGTTATGCGTTACGCTGTCTCGAGTTTATAATTTTTTCCCCACCTTAAAAAAGTGCTCAGCGCCGCTAAAGAAGTTTTCACTTCAAAAAGCTAAAAGGCAGTTGTCAATTTATGCCATTCATTCAAATTGTTTGCGGTTTATAAGGGGTTAATTTTAAATAATATTAATAATGTCTATACTGAGTAAGGTTCGCAAACTATTATTTAAACTCGTAAATAATTACGACAATGTGCGAAGTCGACGTGTAGCGTTGTATAACGAAAAACTGCAATGTTTACAACTCCTAAACAAATGTAAACAAATTAGGAGGTTGGTGCTCTATAAATATTTTGATACTTAGCATTTAGCATATTTGGCATAGTACTTAACTTAATGTATTTTTTTGGTCATGGATTAATATTACGGTATTATCGAGCTAGGTCTTATTTACACTACATTTCATTTTTCGCCTTGTTACAATGGTATATGGTGAAAAAGTGTTTAAGGAACCTCGGCACGAAAAGAAGAAGAAGAAGCGTTAACATATGTGTTTATCGTTGACTGATGTACTTTACATAGTGGTAGAAATTATGTTTTCCAGTTATTCGTGGCTGAAATTCATATACGTTGGAGGAGGTTAAACATCGGATATACTCTTTTAAATACCTTATTATCTGAGCATTAGAATCGTTTTCTTTTTGCCATCCGATGTTACCCCGTGATGACAAATTCATCGTTACCCTCGAATAAAAATATGTCTCATCTTACACTCGTATAAAACTGAAACCGTTGAAAATTGAAGGTTGCCAATATTCAGGCTTAAACTACGGTTATTATTTAACGATTTGCACCATATTTCTAGAAGCTGACACGTACTGAGATCGAGAAAAAAAATATTTCGCGAGGTCTTTGGGACTAATTCGGAATTAGTCCCAAATCCGTCCTGTATTACCCCAACAAACCTTATTCAGTACAACACATGATAACGTACGTATACGTACATACAATATTAATTTTAATACAGTAAAATCATTTCTTGCGTTCTCTATAGTAATTTTAAAGTCACACTCACATACCTACTTTTCAAAATTCAACATTAATTCGCAATTTTCGTTCTTAAATTGGCTTCCACAAGCCAGGCTAAAAAACAGTCAGCAATACCAATGGTACCCTAATGACCCAAATCGCCGATACCCCAATCATGCGCGTACGCGTATAATTTGTGCTCATAAACCGAACGTGATGACAGACAATACCCCTGCATATTACCAACTTTACGACACCAAATTACATATGAACCCTTTCCTTTTATATACACCTAGTTTCATCTCTATTTCGAGCGCAATAAAATTGAAATTGGTTTATAGTGACGGCATGGAAAAAATTGCGGACAATTTTAAAGATGCGTTTAGGAAAGCGTTTTTAACAGCGATTTTGGCACCTACAGATGAACGCTTAGGATGCAAGGTTGGGTTGTAGGATGTGAATTATAAGTTGGTAGGGTTAAAGTGAGTCTGTTGAGTGATGGTTGATTGATAGCTGGTAGGTGACCTTAAGGTAAGGACAGACGAATGATTATTTTGAAAATAGAATAAAATGGAACTGCCCTTGAGTGAAGGTCCTAACGTCCGTTTTATTTTTTTTTGTCGAATTAGCAAAATTTGATTAGGTATATTTTTTAATTTTTCTGTGTTCATTTGAAGTTTGATGCTCTGGTTAATTTTGTTTCTGTACCTACAGCATGTGCTATGTGCTAGCCTTCCGTAGAGAGCGAATATTATATATACGAGAGAAAAATACCTATGGTATTCAATCCGCTTTCTAATAAAGCTTAAAATAAACTAAGAACTAATACTGTAGTATTAGGTACTATATAGAACTAGAAATATTTATACTACACTCTAGCCGCCCAAAGGCCTAGAGTCAGACCAAGAAAAGTCTGCAGCGGATTTGATAGCCCACGCAGTACAAGTGTCATTTATACGTCATAATTTCATAGAAGTTTGACGTTATAAATAACACGTGCACTGCGTGGGCTATCAAATCCGCTGCAGACTTTTGATGGACTGACTATAACTATAACAGATCTCCTGTTCCAGTATATTTTACATATTTATTTTACAAATCAAAACACATTTAGGCAAGCAAGTTATGACGTGTTAAAGAATTAAATGGAGACAGCATACACGAAATTATTATTCAGGAAATAGGCCACAGGTGCTTTTATTACATGTCCAATTTTTACAAGCAATAAAAATTACAAAAAATACAAAAATAAATATAAAATACAAAATTGGGGGAAGCAAGTGTGATTACCTACATTTTGTGGCTTGCGCTATTTTAAGGAATGATTATTTGCGTTTCTTAAAAGTAATATTGTTTTGTATTTTTTTATAAAATCGGTTGAAATGGAACAACTAACCCCGCTATCGGGTTGTTCCGCTTCCGTCAAAATAAAATAAAAGAGTGTTTTTAGCGTGTGTGCACATTCATTGAAATACGTGATTATTTTTTGTGCACAATAACAGTTAATAAAATAAAAGTAATACTTAATATACAATTCAGTGGGGAAAATACCTAAGTTGTACCGTCATTCATGTTTTTTTCTGTAACTACTACCTACCTGCAATGACATAGTATCCTACCTATCCTTTCGCAACAAATATCATACGAATCAATCCGTTGTTAAACTAGTTTACTTGCGATCCTATTCTCATCAGAACACCCCCGGCACTTTTAGCCCCGATCTCCCCTATCGAACGATTCTTGGATCGATGATGATGACGTGCGCAGCCAGGTTCATAATTACCTGCGCGCGCGCCTCAGTCGTCCATCATCGCGCCTCCATTTTATAATACACCTATGTGGTGCCCAAACTTTTTTAAATTTTTAACCAAGAAACGACGAAACTTTACTTTATAGCTTTATTTGCAATTTGATTTAAACGCCTTTCAATTCGACGTTTATTGCCGTTATAGTTCGTTTTTTTAGCATTAGAAAGAAGGTAAGCGATCTTGACATGTGTTAAATAAAAAAAAACGTTTTTTAAAAATCAGTAACTATTACTTATGAAAGCAGAAGAATATAAATGATCGTATTAGATTCATAATTGTTACATATTTGCCGTGACTTATGTTTAAAACGTGTTTTTCAATAAAAAGACACATCAAGATTGTTTATCTTATTTCTAATGTTAAAAAAACGAACTATAGTAATTTGATTACGGTCAAAAAGTGAACTCAGTAGGTACTTAAGTACTTAATGTTAACAAATTAAAACTAAATTAAACGTAAAAGTATAGAGTAACATACCGGTCAAAATCATAACCCTCCTTTTGCGTTGCCGTAGTCGGGTAAAAATAGGCCTTCTTGACAAATGCCCATGTTAAGAAAGAACATCAGTCAGTTTCTATTCTACCAAAGTTTTAATTGAGTAAAATTAACGCAAAATTACGGTTAACCCCACGTATTTTTAGTCACTCGCGCGACATTAAACTTAACCTTAATTCCATTATCATTTAAGAATACTTTTCGATTTTCCAAACAATGTCATGATATGTAAAGATTATTAACCCCCTTATTTATAAAACTTTATGGGACTGATTTAGTTAAACTATGTTTTATCTAGGGCATGCTCCCGGGAATTTCCGGTCCTCATATTCCCGGGAATTACCGGAAATTTTATAGTGTCAAAAGAACCGGTACTGAAGACCCGGTACCGGTACTTCCCGGTTCTCATCATATGACTATTTATTCCCATTTCAATAGTAGTAATGTTTTAGTACTTTAGCTCGGAACATTATATAACATTTAATAATGGTGCTATGAAACGGAGGACCCAAATAACCCGACGAACTAACCTAGTAAAGTAGGCATTCGTGCAGGCAGGCCGTGTCGGCATAGTGCTGAGTGCATCGACTACGCTACGGCCGTGTGGCTCGGCCCAGGCGGAGGCAAAGTGTGCCGGTTAATTTTGTAAAATAGTTTGGAACGCCAATTAAGTGTTTGTTTATAAAAAAATAAGTCATTTATTAATTCTTATGCAATTATATATATGAAAATAAGTCATTCATAAAGATTGTACGCTAACACAAACAATTTCTTAAAAGTAATCAAAAGATATTTAATTACACAAACGGGTCTACCGCGATATAATTTCATTGTTGTGAGGACGGGTACAAATTATCGTCTACTTGGGGACCAGTGATTCAAATGTTGAAACCAGCGGATATATCTTCGGACCAGTGTACGGATACTGTGAGTGTTGCGTGTCGTGCCGTGGACAATAAACATTAAACTTTAACGGGTAGCTGCAATTTCTTTGTCTACCCCGAACATTTTTATAAACTAATTTCGGGTAGTTTAGTGGTGTTTTATTAATATCTCCGTTGACATTTGTTGGGACGTCAGTCTTTCCGTGACCACAGCTGGTGCAACTCAGCTGAAACGTCGGAATTAAAGGTAAAAACAATGAAATTATATCGCGGTAGACCCGTTTGTGTAATTAAATATGTGTACAAAACGCGAGAGTTTAAAGTGTTATAATCAAAAGATGCCTGGAGAACCGGGAAGAACCGGGAATCCCGGTTCCGGCCATCCCCAGAACCGGGAAATGAAATTCTTGGTACCGGGACCGGTACTGCATGCCCTAGTTTTATCCCTTTCTTACAAATACATAAGTCAAAATGACAGATCAGGACAAACGATTATTAACTAATTGAGGTTTTTAGTGCGTTTATGAATAAGGGCGTAAGTACATTGTACAGATGTAATAGATAATTGTTTTTCATCGTATTTTCTTGCAAACGTTCGTATTTGTCATGCTACTTCAGTCAACCTCAATAGTTTCTGTCCCTAGACTGACTGAAATAGCAACACACGTTCGTACGTTTCCGTGAAAATACGATGAAAAATAATTATGCCTTTGTACTTCTTACTAATTGTATGTTATTTTTAATATGTCTTTTTGTACAATAAAGAGTTTACTACTACTACTACTATTATTATGAACTACAACTGTAACAATTGCAATCAGCGATCGTAGCAGCATTACTGTTGCATCGTGCCACTGTTAATCTGCAATTTTTATAGAAATTTCACCTAATAATCAATTCATTCGTGCATGTCTACAAACACACAAACTTACAAATTAACAAACTGAACAAACATCTCCGCACAAAATACTTACTGTGCCCTGCCCTTGCCTCTTTAATAATCATTACATTATTGCATACTTTACTTTTGCCGTGAACTACAAACTTTGAGCACCCCCGTCTCAACTATAGGTGCGTGAGAAGACCATATTTATTACCGAGGGGTGGGGGGTAAGGGGGGATAATTAAAAGCAGGCTGCATGCGCCCTTCCGTTTCCTTTGACAAGTTCAACAGTTGGCTAGTTGTTTGACAGTTGGGGTTGGATGTTTTTCTAGTGTTTATCATCGTCGATACGTTATGGTGCTTAGTTAGGTATAGAATTAATTCTCAGCTTTTTACTGCCGGGATGGTCGTCTTTTGAGTACTTACCTAATTTAATTTTCTAATTTTTGAGAAGCAAACTAAACTCTTCTTTAACAGGCAGAAAAATAAAAAAATTACTACGGTCCAAGTCAAAACATTTTGTTAAATATTTGTTGGTATGTGTTTTTTATATTATATTTTTTTGTATGACAGCTATTTCAGTTTTTCACCTACATTAATTTTAATCACATTTTTCGTGAAATGCTTCCCATAGTAATAAATTAGCTTAAAACTGTGTAACCTTCTGTGGACTAGAAAAACCATCTGTCTATCAGCAAAACTGGTTGTATGCAACTCATAATATAATTTATCTCAGAGATTCTTGTTTTGTTTTTAAAGTTCACATTTAGCCAAGCCGCACCAAATTTTCTCATTTTACCGGCAAGAAAACGCAAGAAATGTAACGATTAGTTATAATAAGTTGGATTAAGTACTTATACATATTAATAAAAATTTATAAAATATTAAACTGCACCTGAAAATTGTTAAATTCGAAATTTTAACACCGCAACAACGTCGCTATAAGACTAGAAGCCTTCTTATCATCTTTCAAAATCAAAACGTCCTAAAAGCCACACCCTATCTTAAACTTTACTACATTCCGTTCCATGGATCTTTCGAATACAAAACGTCCTATAATCCCTACCCTCTCACTACACTTACGTCATTTCGTCCCGCAAACTTTAAACTCACAGCGTGCTCCATTGATACGATTTATGAATGGGCGAGGTCAACGACCGCTTGACAATTAGGCTGCCGTGACGGTTGTGTACACTACGCCTCACCTGTGCAATATTGCTAGTATAGTGCTAGGTGACATTGCACATAGGTGACAAAGTCACCCGAAAAGAATGTCGGGTAATTTAATTAGAAATACATACATAGACCCCCAACCAAAGCCATGCCAGTTGTATGTACCTATACCAAAAATCATAATATTTATTTTTTATGACAACCGATATACACAATAAATATACACATACTTATAGTGTGACGTGAAAGAGTAGAGAAATTAAATAAAATGGAACTAAAAAAAATCCATATAAAATTGTTGCCATGTTTAAGCATTTTAAGTCAGAAATGTGACGAAGAAAGAAGCGCCGTCATTTAATTTCTACTATGTTATGTCGCACTGTACCTTCTAACAGCTTGAGAATCTTGCAGCTCGAAGCGGTATCGTCTTGGGTCGTCCCATTCGTTTGTCGTCAAGTTCTTAAATTAGTCCTAATATTATGCTTTCGTCAATCATTCTACATTGAAAGCCACCGACGATTGTGACGAATGTAGAATGAGTGACGAAAGCAGAATAGGACTAATTTAAGAACTTGACGAAAAACGAATGGGACGACCCAAAAGACGATACCCTCGAAGCAAGACGAAGTGGTACACAAATAAATTGCCTTGCCTAAAGGCAACCGTACGAATAGCCCTCATTACGTAATATGTTACCAATACCCCAATACCATGCGAGCTGTATGCTTTTTTGCTACCTGTTAAAAAAACCTCAGACAAATTAAACGTCATTTAAAATCCAACACCGCCATTGAATTTTTAAGTCGCTCAAGTATCGAATGAGATAAATCGATCGAGTCGATTTACGATAATACGTCGGGACTCGGGACCGATAGCTCCGGTTACGATTAAAACAATTTTTATGTTGACCGCCATCTTTGAGCTCAGTGGTTGGTATGTGGCGGTCTAAGCCAGAAGCGAATGATTCAATGCATCTAGCAAGACGTCTGAAAAGCGATAGTAGAAATGTAATTTTATCTGTTTTCTTTTATGAAATAGGTGGCAAACAAGTTTAACAATTAACACTGCCCATGCTATTGCCAGAGAGGTTTCAAGTGCTTTGCCGGCCTTTATAATATTGGAGGAATAGGTACGGTTTTTTCTGGAAGGAAAGAAGGGCGTATCCGCCCGGAAATACCGTGGGCGACAGTTCATTCCACGGTATAGCTGTCGGAAGCAAGCAGTTTCACAACTATGCGTTTCTCCAACCATTGGTGAAGATGGAAATGTTGTCTAGTAAAACGGTGGCGCAAAGAAGCAGCAGGTATTAGTCCGAGTCCGAACCAGAGGGCCTACCGCGAACCACGTTGGACGTGTTGCCTCTCTGTCACACTAACGTATGAATTTACAAGTGCGACAGAGAGGCAACACGTCGAACGTGGTTCGCGGTAGGCTCTCAGTTCTCGGAGCATCACTCTTATATATGCGACTCTTGTAGTGGCTCTAGAATCCGCTGCCTCCTATGATTTAAGTCGGATAATCTAAATCACTGCATGACAGAGTTTATGACGGACCGCATAATGCTAGTTTTGTCTACACGATATTTGCATCTTATTGGAATGTTTGATGTCTATTCAAATTAGCTCACAGACACGCACGGGCGATCGTTCAACCATTATTATAGACACTTATTATACAATTGCTATGATTATGTTCATTGTGTTAGTGCATTTATTATAAGTTAAAAAAAAGTAAGAAAAATAACTAGAGATGCCCCGAATAGTGAATTTGGCCTAACACCGAATACCGAATATTCGGCCCCTCTCTTGGCCGAATACCGAATATTCGGCGACCGAATATTCGGCATGACATGCGAACATTTTGAGTCACAATTATTATGAAAACTATTCGCCAACAAAGCACAACGTTTGTTAAGATTTATATTTTTATGATGAACAGAATTAATTAATGTAGTTAGAGTCAATCAAATCAGACCCATGATTAAAATATTTTTTTTGTAATCAAAAAATGCTCAAAAACGTGCCATCGTATGTACTTTGCAAGAATACATTTTGAATATTATATAAACCTAGTTTTTGGTTATTTTTTTGTGTATTCTTTCTTTTTAGGTAGCTGCAATAGATATTCGGTATTCGGCCGAATAGTAGGCAACATTCGGCCGAATACCGAATATTCGGCAAAGTTGCCGAATACCGAATAGTTGCCGAATATTCGTGGCATCTCTAAAAATAACCATATCCCGGTTTTCGGGGCAAAAGCGTACGCTTCGGTACGTTTTTGCCCCGAAAACCCGGGGTTGAAAGAGCATTGGCTAGTGATTAATTAAACATTGAATGAACGGCCCGATTCGAACTTTAAGACACGTCAACTATTACGTCTAGATACGATATAGATTAGATAATTATGTCAGTGTCAACAGTGACGTTTTTGTTTCAAGAAACGTTAGGTATATATATACTTTGATTTATCTTATTGCAACTGTAAATATTTGACATCTGAAAAAAAAACCGGGCAAGTGCGAGTCGGACTCGCGCACGAAGAGTTCCGTACCATAATGCAAAAAACGGCAAAAAAAAAAACGGTCACCCATCCAAGTACTGACCCCGCCCGACATTGCTTAACTTCGGTCAAAAATCACGTTTGTTTGTATGGGAGCCCCGCTTAAATCTTTATTTTATTCTGTTTTTAGTATTTGTTGTTATAGCGGCAACAGAAATACATCATCTGTGAAAATTTCAACTGTCTAGCTATCACGGTTCGTGAGATACAACCTGGTGACAGACGGACGGACGGACGGACATCGGAGTCTTAGTAATAGGGTCCCGTTTTACCCGGACGGAACCCTAAAAAGAGACGATAATATAGAGATACAATAATGCGAGTGCAATAGAGATGTCAACAGGCGGGTCATTTATACAGTCAGCAGCAATAGTTGCTAAGCGGGTGAGGTGTTCAAAATGATCATGACGCGACTTTATTGTTAAGAGCAGCGGTCGGCAACCAGCGGCCCACGGGCCGCATGCGGCCCGCGAACCTCTCACTTGCGGCCCGCGAGCCTCCCTGGCTATTTTGTATGTAATATTGACAAATGATAATGTCTGCTAAAGTCATAAATATTAAGAAAGTGCGGCCCGCGTCAACTTCGTTAACTGCTATGTGGCCCTTGGCTGCTAAAAGGTTGCCGACCGCTGGTTAAGAGAATAGAGCGCGTCAAGATCATTTTGAACACCTCGCCCGCTTAGCAAAGCAACTTCTGCTGCTAACTGTACTAAAATATACATGGAACGCGTCTCGTCTTTAGTGATATTGATACACATAATAAATGAATATTTTACTTATTAACGTCTACGGTTTCACAAGAAAAATGAATCTCACTGACAAATCAGATAAACATAAGTTGACGGTCCCTAGACGCAAAGTCAATCAGGCTGCTAAATTAGGTTCAGCGACCCAACCCCTGTTTCCAATCACTCCACATTCTTACACGTCTACGAGTATAAGCGTTTTTACATTATCCGATCCGATATTGGATGTCGGATGACCCTTGGAAAAAGACAGCTGCCAGATTTCCCCTATTCAAGACCTTTTTTTAGGGTTCCGTACCCAAAGGGTAAATCGGGACCCTATTACTAAGACTCCGCTGTCCGTCCGTCCGTCCGTCTGTCACCAGGCTGTATCTCACGAACCGTGATAGCTAAACCGTTGAAATTTTCACAGATGATGTATTTCTGTTGCCGCTATAACAACAAATACTAAAAAGTACGGAACCCTCGGTGGGCGAGTCCGACTCGCACTTGTCCGGTTTTTGAATTAAACGCTTTCTTTTGAACAACAAAAAAAAATTAATTGAATAAATAAATATAAAAACGCGCTGTTATTTATTTTGCTTCTTCGTCGTCGTATCCGAAACCCGATATCGGATTGGACAATGTGAAAATGCTTTTAACACGTCCAAGTTTTCAACTTGTCTCATCATCATTTATTTAAGAGTTAGACTCTTGTCGGTGGAGCGATTTCCATGCATGGCGGTCCTCTGCCTTCTCCTTGACAGCCTGATACGACACGACGTTGAGCTTTTCCTTTACTTGATCTATGTACGTTCTCCTTGGTCTTCCCCTCCGTCTCCTTGCCTCAACTCTCCCTTCAATGATATTTTTGATAAATTCGTCGTGTCGTAACAGGTGTCCAAGCATCTTTCCTCTTTTGTTTTCAATGGTTCTCAACAAAATCCTCTTCTCTCCTACCATGCGTAAGACCTCTTCGTTTGTTTTCTTCTCCGTCCAACTCGTCTACAGTCCCTTAAATAGTGAATTAACATTAACCCTTGAACTAAATGTTAAGAAAGGCGACTGTTTGTGTGCACTATGCAGAACCCCTAGTGTAAATTTCATTCGATAGCGTGACGCTGACGAGCGTTCGCGTTCGCGTTAAGTCTATTTTTGTATAGGATTTTGAGTAGCGCGCCAAGCGTGACGTTTTGGAAACTCAAAATGACACTTACGCGTACGTCACGTCACGCCACGCTGTCGAATGAAATTTAAACTAGAGGTACATATCTTTGTAATCATTTTCCACTATTGTAGGTATTAGGTAACTACCGGCCGTATTCGCAATACAATGCTTCTTAGAGTAGGCGCGCACGAGTAACTTTTTTTTTGTCTCTGTCACACTTGACTTCGACACTTCAGTGCGACAGAGACAAAATAAAAGTTGCGGAGACAAAGTTTCTCGTGCGCGCCTACTCTAAGAGATTCACTGCCTGCGGTAACGATAACAATCTGTCAGTGTCAAAAGTGACATTTCTTCAACCAAAAACTCCACGTACAGTGAGTGATCTCTTAGCGCCACTTGCACCAATCCACTAACCCGGGGTTAACCGGTTGAACCTGGTGTTACCATGGTTACCAGTACAATTTGACACTGGGTTAACGGGTTCACCGGTTAACCCCGGGTTAGTGGGTCGGTACAAGTGGCGCTTAGAAGCATTGTTCGAATGAGGGTTTCCGCGATCCAGTTTTTCATTAGATGACAGCACCGTGACGAGAGGTCTAGCTGTCAAAATCCACCAATCATGTTTAACCATGTTTTTTTTATTGGTGGATTTTGACAGCAGCTGTCAAAAAGATCTCTCGTCACGGTGCTGCCATCAAGTGAAAATCTCGATCGAAACCCTCATTGGGCCGTACGTAATTAGTAAGTGAGACAGCCTAATGTCAAAGAAAGCAAGTCGGCGGTCCCTAGACGGCTGAGTCAATCAGATGGCTAAATTAGGTGCAACGACCGCACCCCTCACGCCTCAGACCTATAAAGAGGTCGTCGACCTATTTCGAGAGGGAGATTATACTAGTAGCCCGCGATTTTCACTTGTGTGTCTGTTTGTCTAACCATACGTCAGTCAGGGCTGTGGTGTGTTTATGGATATTTTTTTCTTTATTTTTTTTAATAAACGAAACGAAATGGGAAGAAACAACGCTTTAGGCGAGATCCAAACGTAAGTAATCGTACGTCTTGCACTTATGCGGTGAATTTTTCCATTTTTCCTTTAATTTCAAACAAATTTAGTATCACTTAGAGACGTATCTGCCGGATACAAAATATTTTCTTTCTTGTTCCTCCCTCAAAAAGATTCTCCCCTTCTCAATTGTTGGTTCACAGAGTTTTTAAATATTCCTGTCACTATAAATCCCTGTCGATATGACCGCGTCTTTTGTGGATTTTTTGACGATTCACGCGTATTTTGTGGATTATACATGCATATACAGGCTAGCTAAGGGAGGTTTTGGGATCATAATGAGCAACTTTTACTATGGGACGAACCCCGAAATCGCGAAAAAAAATTTGGCTGTTACATACATTTTGGCTGGTCTATTTTCTATGGGAGGGTAAATTTTATTTCACGATTTCGGGGTTGGTCCCTTAGTAAAAGTTGCTCAGTATATTCCGTAAACCTCCCTGGCAACGGGAATGCACTTATTTTTTAGCCACCTTGTATATCGTATGTATTTACATCACCCTCACCCACCTAGTAACCAAAACAAACAGTTCTAAATCAGCCAACACCGAATACGAATATTCGTAATAAAGGTTCGCGCAAAAACGCGGCGAGCACATTTTATACAAACGATGACATAAATACTCATTTGCAAGAACAATATCCGATATTGAGTGAGGCCTGTCTTGCCGACGCGTGCATGTCGGGACATTGAAAAGTGTACACTCAATCTTCTTCCTCCTACCCTTATCCCATGTTATGTGGGGTCGGCACAACATGTTTTTCTCTTCCATTCTACTCTATCGTTCGTCACCTCAGCACTCAGTCCTTTCTTTCTCATATCCTCTTTCACACAATCCATCTATCGTTTTTTGGGTCTACCATCCGCTCTCCGTCCATCAACTTTCATCCTTAACTCTTGCCTACATCCATCCCTCATATACATTCAATATTATTATGAAACATTAACACATTATAGGCGAATACTGTTGTTATTGCATGCATGCATATATGTTATTAAATGGCTACTATTATATACCTACATAGGTACTCAAATATTTATATTTCAAATACGCGTTCTGCGTAGGTAATACTATAAGTACGAAGCCAGATAAATATGAAGTAGTATCTATAGCTCGAGGATACATTGTAATTTTCACAAACAAAAGAGTCTCTCTTCTATTTTCGTGATGTTATTTTTAGTAATATGTAGGTATTATATTGGACAATATAAAATTATACAGTCCAAAATATTGTATGTAAACTATGATGCAAATTGATTGCGAGGACAATAGTCTTATGCTATATGTTGTTGTGAACAATACCCAATCTCCTTAATAAAAGAAACTCACCCAATAACGGGTAGCAGAAATAAAACATCAGTACCTACCCCTAGCGTAAAACTAATTCGATAGCGTGATGTGACGTACGCGTTTGCGTTAATTATCATTTTGTATGGGATTTTGAGTTTCCAAAACGTCCCGCTGGGCGCGCTGTTCAAAATCCCAAACTAAAATAGACATAACGCAAACGCGAGCACTCTTACGCTATCGAATGAAATTACACTAGGGGTTCTGAAGACGACGAATTTTTTTTAATTCTATGTAAAACCTTAAATTTACAGCAAATACGCCTAGTCCAACAAGTAAAACAAAGCTCTCGGCCGCCAGTGTACACCCCCGATATATTTATCGGTCTGCATCCCACGCTACGTGGAATTTGGTATACGGGCGGGGCTCAAAATTTGTCTTACACTTTACGGCGCTATGCAGATCGCGGCGGAAGGTAATGAATATCGGGGGATATGGCAATATGTCATATAGTTTGGTTTGGAATTGGTAGCTAGTAGCTACTACTCTATTCTGTAGCATTATTTTATAAGACTGTTTGCTTAGCAGTCCTAACATAAAAATGATCACTGTAAACGTGTAAATGTTATATATTGACTTGTAAAAAATTCCTTGAGGTTGAGGCCTACTTTCTGTAAGTAGTACTTAAAGAACAATTTTTTGTTTCTTTTTACTACCAACTGGCTCAGAAAAGCATATTATGAATTATACTATTTGATACTTATAATATAAGGCAGGTTTTTAACCATATTTTTCACAATTTGTCTCACTCTTTACCTACGGTGCTATAAAGATCGCGGTGGAAGGTAATGAATATCGGGGGATATGGCAATATGTCATAATATTAGTTTGGTTAGTGTGAAATAGCTATAACTAATATAGATTTATTCATACTTATTGTGTGTCGGTAGGTATATAAACTATCTCGTGTAGATATAAAACTATCAGCGTCATTTTAAATTCTGAATTCATACCTCCACACAGTTTTCCCCGTTTTAGGTAACTTAGCGCCGAATTTGACGTTAATAAAGTGTAGTGCCATTATATTTTCATAGTAATTTGACGTTTATGGAGTCACTGCAGTGTGTGCAGAGTTAGGTTGGTCCCTTATTCCATTCATTTCATTCACTCTGAATGACGATACCTACTTATTCCATAATCATACTTTAGCACATACGAATACAGCGCTATATAAGTTATGCGAAATATACGTGCTTGGCGCTTGGCGCTTCTGCAGCGTTCGAAAGATAACCTAAGTTCTAAGCAACTTTAAGTAAATTTTCAATGAATAAAATAAATGTAGCTGTAACTGGTATTGCTGGTAATGTGTTAAATAATAATGTTTTACAAAAAACAACCAACTTTTTGTAAGTGTAGCAAATCAGTCGCTATGGTTTCGTGAATGTGCATAAAACTCGCATGTCGAGACAGTAGCGATGCAGTCGCGCTGTTTCATAAAGTGTATAGGTACGGTTTGATGACAGTTTCCAAAATGACAGCTGTCAGTGCTATTATTTTTTAACTTTCATCTACATCGTTGCTTACTATGTAAAAATAAAAAGATTAGATATTTCCTAGAAAATCCAGCAGTTACACGTGGCAGGTGAAACCTAAAGTATAGAAATGTGTATCTTATCACACAGTAATAAGGTTCAAAACGTATTTAAAGCGTTAATAAGTAAAGGTTATGCGTACGCGCATGTATCGTGTAATTATGCAGATTGCTGAGCGCGCAGGTGCTATTACAAACATTTACAGAGCTTTAAGCCTCCTAGCCTAGTCGGTAGAGACCCTGTCTATATGAAGCTGGAGGTCCCGAGTTCAAATCCTGCTAAAGTTATTACAATTTGTGTGTTTATCACGAATATTTTTCATGAATAACGGATGGACATAGACATAGACATTTACTCATAATATTTTAAATAGGTATTACATGTCAGGCATTATTCAGTTCTTATATAACATTAAAATTTATTAAAATATTAGGAGTTACTAGTGCATACAAACTTAATATACATAACTAGAAAAAAAAAACATAATTAAATAACTAACCTACAAAACTTAAAAACTAAATCTAAAAATAAATAAAACTAAACTTAAAATAAAAAAATTACAAAATATTAGTATTAAATTATTCGATTAAATTATATGTTTTAATGTTTTAATGTTAATGTTTATTTGGGCACAAACGGTACAATAATACTTACAGATATTAATATTATTCAATACATGAACCAGTGAAGTTGCCACTAACTACTAACACGTATACAAAAAATAAACAACGGAATAACAACTAGAATATCCACAGAGCAAACAAACATTTGTCGGCATTGTTAATGAATTTAAAAATAAAGGAGAATAATGAGAAAAAAAAAATCAGTTAAAAGTTAAAATATTCTAAACATTAAGTATTCAAAGTACTAAGAACCTCATGCTTAAACTTAACTAACGGAATGTTAAACATATCAATGTGTGAGAAAAGATTATTATTACACTTGCACGCTTTATCAATGAAGGAATTCGCTTTGTATTTTTTTCGCGTAAAGGGGATGTGAAAGAGTTTGTGATGTCGTGTGTTCAAACGAGGAGTTCTAAAATTAATTTTATTTATTAAATAAGGGGAGTCAATATGATTTGTCAAAATTTTATATAAAAAAGTTTGATCCTTTAATGTGCGCCGACCTTCGAGCGAAACCAAATTTCCGACGTTTGGCGGTTGATTAGATTTGTAGGCTTTATATTTTAAATGTTTACTTAGTTTTTTCTGGATTGCCTCAATGCAGTTGATGTAACATTTATAGCTAGGATTCCAAACGGTGGATCCGTATTCGAGAACTGGCCTGACTAAAGAGTTAAACAACATCCGTAAAGTATCAGCCTCTTTGAACTCTTTAGTGGTTCTTAAAACAAAGCCGAGTAGCCTGTATGCCCGATTTGTTATGTTCTCTATATGGTTGCTGAATAATAATTTGCTGTCTAAATGTATGCCTAAATCCTTAACATTAGAGACTCTACGTATTATTTCATTATTTAAATGGTAATTGAATTCTATAACCTGTCGTTTTCTTGTAAAAGTTATAATATTACATTTTTTTGTGTTTAAATGTAGGTAATTTTTTTGACAATAATTATACAATCGTGTTAAATCAGCCTGTAATGCAAGACAGTCATCTTTATTTTTAACTACTTTCAATATTTTTTTATCATCTGCATAAAGTAAGCAGGTAGACGATTTAAAAACTGAAGTAACGTCGTTTATAAAAATATTGAAGAACAAGGGTCCCAAATGCGAACCTTGGGGGACGCCAGAAGATACAGGGATAAAACTGGAACAAAAGCCTTTGACTGCCACTGCCTGACTACGATCGCGAAGATAAGATGTAACCCAGCGCAAGAGATTTCCATGCACTCCAACGGACTCTAGTTTTTGTAATAGTAGAAAATGGGATATCTTGTCAAACGCTTTGGAATAATCGGTGTATACGACGTCCACCTGATAACCCTCGTCCATGCCACAAAGGACTCTGTCTATGAATTCGCACAAATTTGATTCAGTGCATTTTTTATTGACGAAACCATGCTGTTCCTGGACTAAATGGGTTCTTAAGACTGGAAAAATCTGGTCATATATAATCTTTTCGAGCAATTTGGGTATTATATTGAGTTTCGAGATAGGTCTATAATTATGGACATCATGCTTATCTCCACTTTTAAACACCGGAGTAACAAACGACTGTTTCCAGAGTATTGGCATAACACCCGATCGTAACGACTTATTAAAAAGTGCGGCGATAGGTTCCGACAGTTGACTACGACATAAGCGCCAAAAAATTGGTGGAATTCCATCGGGGCCTGCTCCTTTCTTGGTATCAAGTTTCCTTAAGTAATTACACACTAAATCTGAAGTTAAATTTACATTACTCAAAACTACTGGGTTAATGGCTGCGGGATATTCTGATAAGGTACTAGCTAAAGGTAGGACCGCAGGTTCAAAAACAGATTGGAAATAGGTATAGGTATATGAAATATAACATAGTATTATAAAATTTCCTTTATAAATTGTTTCCTATGTGTTTTTTTTCTTTCACATATATATGTCGTCATCTATACACACAATACAACCCTTATTGAGCTTATGTGTAAAATTGTCCCATAATATTTATTTATTTATTGTTAAATAAATAAAGTACCTACAAAAAAAATAAAAGTACTAAATAGTAGCCTAACTTCGATTGTATGGAGGCGACTAGGTTCATGTGACTCTTAAAATACGATTACAACTGTACTTACGAACGCACGTCTATTGATTTCAGCAAAAAACGGCATCAGCCAATTCTCAGTGAACATTTTAGAACTTCTCAGCATCAATCTTGTAATAGAACAATACAATGTAATGTTGTAAGAAACGAGATGTTTGATTGACACACACAGTTCAGTTAGAGTTAGGGTGACAATGGATGCCGGTAGAATGTGGTATTATAGGTTTTACACGGCAGTACTACAAGGCGTCATAAAAGCGCTTGCATGGGACAGACAGAACTGAAGGTTCGCAAACCACGTTCGACGTGTTGCCTCCCTGTCACACTTACCTACCTACGTACGAATTTACAAGTGCGACAGAGAGGCAATACGTCGAACGTGGTTCGCGGTAGGCCGTCTACGAGTAGTATCAATATCCATGGTGTATTCTGGCCGCACCTAAGATTTGCCGATTAGGTAGGTACATTGTATTGCTTGCCGAGATCTTGGAAGATCAAAAGCAGGATTTAAAGCCTCTACCATGCTTATTTGAAGATAGGTTATGAAACATGTCCAAGAGTAAAGAATTATAACTCACGCTAGACCGAGCCGGGCCCGGGCCGGGGCTTCCGGCGCTTCGTTTTCTATGGAAAGCACCACGTGATCACCGATCAGCCGTCATAGAAAATGACATGTCAGACGCTTCGGCCCGGGCACGGCCCGGTCTAGCATGAGTCATCCTAAAAGTTATGAGGGACATCAATGAACATCCTGGCATCCTGACATATAATGTTTTTAAGGCAATAGAAGTGTGTTTTCAGGAACACTTTTATAGATTATTAAAACATTTTGTAAGTAGATTTTTTTTAAACAACTTTTCCTCGTCTGTTCATAAGATTTGAAACGACACAACATTTCATAAAAGTTTTTTTTTTTATAATGAATGGGTCCGTGCAACGTGTGGTAACCCTAGCGTTGCGTCTCACGGCTGCGCACGAGTTGAGTCTATCACTCATGAGGTGCATCAATATGGAACACGCTGTATAATGTAGGTATACAGCGTGGCGTGAAATATATGCATAGGTAGGCAGGCGCCAATATTAGTAATATTACTGATTATTTTAAAAACATGTTGTGAATTTGTTTTGTCTTTTGTAGTTTCCTTTGGTTAAAATTGGAGTTTTTTTACTGAATTGAGATTGTTTTTTTTTTTTTAAATTTCGCTACGAATTGTCAAAAGTTATTTCCATTTGATTTTTTATAATTATGCAGTTTATCAAATGAAATTGAATTATGTCAGTGGGAAATGACGGAAGTTTTTCAAATTTAAGGCTCTGTAAAATGAATTTTACACCGTCTTTAATGACAAATTAGTTTGCTGGACTATAAATATTTACACTAAACAAATATGTAATAACAAAAAACTGATTTTAATTAAAATCTGGAGACTTTTTTCTTTCGTACCTACCTAGGCACTAGGCACAAAAACATTACCTTTTTATCACTAGATTTCTGATTGATTGAAAATCTTGCTAAATTAGACCTATTCAGGTTGCGCATACCACCGTAACTAGATATTTCATACAAATTTATTACACTTGTCATGTTGAACACCTATTAAATACTATGACAGACGCCAATCTAACAATGAGTCATTCGAGCATTGAAATTTTCAATTTGTATTTATTTGATATCACTTGCAGTGCATTTCGCACGCACTTGCAATGAATGACTTATAGCATGGTATAATAATATACTCCGCCTGGTACTCCATTCCCGTCTTTTCTAGGTCTCCTAACTGACACGGGCTTACGTCATCATGCGACAGCGCTATATGATAATATGCGATAGCGCTATATATAGCGGCCATGTTGTTGTGACGTAGCCCCGTGTCACTCTGGGAATGGAAGACCATGTTTTATTAGACTATGGCTTATAGTCTGTATCTTTAGGTATTTAAATAAAAGTAAACAAAATCTACCCTCAAAATGCATGGCTTCTTAAGTCAGTTGAGGGTAGATGAAAACATTACATGATCAAATAATGTAGGTTAAAGTCAGGTCGTTCAGTGACAGATCCTGGCGGTTTTGTATTTGGTTGGTTAATCAATAAATGTTATATAACTACCTGAGAATTTACAAATTATTTCTTTAATTTTATTTAAGTACCTATCTAAAAATCAAGAGTGTAGTTGATAGTCTTCATCTGTGCGTTTCTCCAGATATTTCCCGTCTCTCATAGCTAAACAGAACTAAGCTGGTTTGCGCGCGTACTTTGTTTCATTTCGCGTTTGAGGCTTAGCCGGTGTGAGCCTGTGAGGTGACGCTGACACCTCCACTGACTCGATGCCGCTTAGGTTGAATCAGGAGAGTCAGGCGAGCTTACATGGCTATTTGCCTCAACTTCGCCTCCCCCCTGTAGTCTCCTCTTCCTAGTCCTTGCTGCAGGATCTGCTGGCTGGAGTTAGCCCTAGTACTGATAACTAAATGGGGTAACTGATACTGATATCAGTATCAGTATCAGTCTCTCACAGCTAAACAGAACTGTTGCCCGCGGTATTTCCGGACCGATACGACCTTCTAGAGCGCATAGGCCGGCAACCCGTTTGCCACCCCTCTGGTGCTGAAGGTGTCCATGGGCGACGGTCATTGCTTACCATCAGGCGATTCGTCTGCTCATATGCCTCCAAATTTATAAAAAAAACCGGACAAGTGCGAGTCGGACTCGCCCACCGAGGGTTCCGTACTTTTTAGTATTTGTTGTTATAGCGGCAACAGAAATACAACATCTGTGAAAATTTCAACTGTCTAAGTGTCTAGCTATCACAGTTCGTGAGATACAACCTGGTGACAGACGGACGGACGGACGGACGGACGGCGGAGTCTTAGTAATAGGGTCCCGTTTTACCCTTTGGGTACGGAACCCTAAAAACGTGCGATCAAACTGAGATCAATACATAAAAAAAATCCGAATGCCGCTTCAGAATAAATCACACACAAAAACTAAACACGATGCATTACCACACTTAATTTTACGACATCACACTTTTCTTCGTCGAATTTGGAAAATGGACTTTAAGTTCTAAGGAATACGAATGTTTTTAGCTTGAGAGGGTTATGGTACTAGGTAAGATTATGATCTAGATGTCCAGTTAATTATGAATTTATGACTAATTAGGCAAAAAGATTCGGTTTGAGTTAATCAAAACGCGCATTAATAGTCATTATTCAATGGAGACTGATGTATGTAGGAAAGGTATGAATTTAATAGTTTTTAGGGTTCTGTACGAAAATAGTCAAAGTCCAATGTTTGTATACAAAGTGACCCGTCTTCAGTTCACCCGATTTTTGACAAAATGGCTAACAACATTTTGTAAATAATTCAGCCTTTAGACGTCCCAATGATGGGCACACTATAAGTCCCCTTACCTTTGGAGTTTCCTTACGATATTTCAACGAAAAGCTAGTGGTAAATATCAAATTATATTCAATACATAACTTCCGAAAAACATATTGGTTCGAGCTAGGATTTGAAACCGCGCCCTCTGGATTGAAAGTCGGGCGTCAAATCCACTCGGCCACTACAACTCGGCACCTTTTACTACTTAGGTACTTAGCAAGTTTTAGTGTCTTAAAGTCCATTTTAGTGTCTTAAAGTCCGTTTTAGTGTCTTAAAGTCCGTTTTAGTAGGGATCTTAAAGTCCGGCAACGCACTTACAACCCATCTGGTGTTGCAAGTATCCATGGGCAAGGGTAATTGCTTACCATCAAACGATTCGTCTAGGTACACGTTTGCCTTCTATGTCAAAAAAGTTACTTAGTTAGTTTTAGAAAAAATCATCCATTACCCATGTGTTCGCTAAATTCTTGCGTTTTCTTTGCTCTAGCTCATAAACTAGGCACTTAATGTATGAATCGGGAGCACGGCACGACTTAATCAAGACGTAAATTAATTAAACATTGAGAAATGCGCGTCCATCATTTACAGTGTTGCACGCGTGAGTGACAGCCATGATAGCTGAAACTAGGGGTGCCTCAATAGTGCAAGATAATATAAGATTAGTACACGAACCTGTCAAGAGATGGCGCCCCCTCCGAGATAGAACGCGCTAACGATGTGTCGACGTAGAATCATGACTATCGAGATGCATATTACCGATTGATGTCAAACGCCAAGGGAGGAATGTGGAATATTTAGTACTTGGAACCATGTACCATGACAATCTTCAGATAATTCTACTATGTGGCTAACGGTTCGATGTTATACTTAATCAAGACGTAAATTAATTAAACATTGAGGAATGCGCGTCCATCATCCACAGCTCTGCGCGCGTGAGTGACAGTCATGATAGCTGGAACTAGGGGTGCCTCAATAGTGCAAGATAATATAAGATTAGTACACGAACCTGTCAAGAGATGGCGCCCCCTCCGAGATAGATCGCGCTAACGATGTGTCGACGTAGAATCATGACTATCGAGATGCATATTACCGATTGATGTCAAACGCCAAGGGAGGAATGTGGAATATTTAGTACTTGGAACCATGTACCATGACAATCTTCAGATAATTCTACTCTGTGGCTAACGGTTCGATGTTATACTTAATCAAGACGTAAATTAATTAAACATTGAGGAATGCGCGTCCATCATTCACAGTGCTGCGCGCGTGAGTGACAGCCATGATAGCTGAAACTAGGGGTGTCACAACATGTGTATTTTCAAGGTATAACATAATAGGAACCATACCTATAACAACAACACAAAATAAATATTTTTGATAGAAATAAAATACATTTATTTAACGCCACAACATACTACATAATGAAAAAGAAGACATCAGGATCTCCACTCAGAATGACGCCGCGGCAATTCGTGGCGCAGGTTTTCAGTGGGCTAATTTTCACAATACTTATTTAGCACTGTTCTTCAAAAAAGGTGATAACAACCTATTGAAGAACTACAGACCCATCACGCTTCTGAGCCATGTCTATAAGCTGTTTTCAAGGGTCATCACGAACCGTCTCGAACACAGACTTGATGACTTCCAGCCTCCCGAACAAGCCGGTTTCCGAAAAGGCTATAGTACCATAGACCACATCCATACGCTGCGGCAAGTTATACAGAAGACCGAAGAGTATAACTTGCCATTATGCTTAGCGTTTGTGGACTATGAGAAAGCCTTCGATTCGGTGGAAACATGGGCGGTGCTTGAGTCTCTTCAGCGATGCCATATTGACTATCGGTACATCGAAGTGTTGAAGTGTTTGTATAGTAACGCCACCATGTCGGTCCGAGTACAGGAGCAGAGCACGAGGGCAATTCCATTGCGAAGAGGCGTAAGGCAGGGAGACGTTATTTCTCCGAAACTGTTTACTGCCGTAATGGAAGACGCCTTCAAGCTCCTGGAATGGGAAGGACTTGGCATCAACATCAACGGCGAATACATCACTCACCTTCGGTTTGCCGACGATATCGTAGTCATGGCAAAGTCGATGGAGGAACTCAGCATGATGCTCGATGACCTCAACCGAGTTTCACAACGGGTGGGCTTGAAAATGAACATGGACAAGACGAAACTTATGTCAAATGCCAATGTTGTGCCCATCCCAGTCTCTGTTGGGAACTCGGTACTCGAAGTTGTTGACTCGTACATCTACCTAGGACAAGTAGTCCAATTAGGTAGGTCCAACTTCGAGAAAGAGGTCAACCGCCGAATCCAACTCGGTTGGGCAGCGTTCGGGAAACTACGTAATGTCTTTTCGTCCGACATACCTCAGTGCCTCAAAACGAAAGTCTTTAATCAGTGTGTGTTACCAGTGATGACTTACGGCTCCGAAACGTGGTCTTTCACTATCGGCCTCATCTCAAAACTCAAAGTCGCTCAACGAGCTATGGAGAGGGCTATGCTCGGAGTTTCTCTACGTGATCGAATCAGAAATGAGGAGATCCGTAGACGAACTAAAGTCACCGACATAGCCCACCGGATTAGCAAGCTGAAGTGGCAATGGGCAGGCCACATTGCACGCAGAGAAGATGGCCGATGGGGTCGAAAAGTGCTCGAGTGGAGACCACGGACTAGCAAGCGCAGCGTAGGACCCACAAGATGGACAGACGATCTTGTTAAGGTCGCCGGAAGACGCTGGATGCGGGTCGCTTCCAACCGGCACGTATGGAGGTCCAAGGGGGAGGCCTATGTTCAGCAGTGGACGTCTTATGGCTGAGATGATGATGGTGATGATGATGACTGTTTAATCGAGACATAATAGGTACGTAGCCAAGCCGTATATGGATTGCGTGAAAGAGGATATTATGAGAAAGAAAGGAGTGAGTGCTGAGGTGACGAAAGACAGAGGAGAATGGATATTCCGATGTATGTAGGTACTTCTTTTGTTATGTTATTTTTGACATTTAGATTTTATTCTAGAAATTCTAGACTAGTATTTTTTATACATTTTTTCATGTTTGACGATCCTTTTGTGAAATTCTTAGTGTTAAATTTGATCTGTAAAATAATCCAATGTTATTATGGAATAATATTAACATCAATAAATTGCTCTGATAATTAGATTAAGATTAATTACGATTCATAAGAGCTTGTTGCTAGGCCTATGAATAAAGTATATTTTGAGTTTGAGTTTGGAAGAGAAAAACATGTTGTGCCGACCCCACATGACGTGGGATAAGAGCAGGGAAAAGAAGAAGAAGCCAAACCGTATGAACATTTTTATAATGACAGTGAAATATATAATAGAAACATTCGTTCTACATTTGTAGAGTAGGCCGTATTTACCCAGTGAGTTCACGTCCAGAGCAGTAGATTTTTATTATTAACCCTTATTTCTAAAGGCGAAATCATTTGCCAGAACGATTGGTAAGATGGTGAGCGGGTAGGCCAAAAGATAAGGTATTGTTTATGTAATTTTTCAATGACTGTTACGGCTCTTTTGTAAAGGAAAAGTAGTGTAGGTACTCATATCTCTAATATACATACATTCGCATTACTTATAGTCCGACAAGAAATTGTAGAAAATTATTGAAGCCGCCCTTCCTATTACGTAGGCAACAATTTAGTATGGATTTTTTTAGTTCCATTTAATTTAATTTCTACTATTTTATGTCGCACTATACATTCCACTTTTATCACCATACGTGACAACCCTGGCACATCAATCTGAAGAGTTAAAAACATCGCAAAAACAATAATTTATCGATCTATCACATGACGCCTCTATCATTGCTATCTATGGCATTCATACCACAGGCATCTTATCGTGTTATCATAAGGGTTATTTTAGCTTACAAGTAAAGGTGATAAAAACTGTACAGTTATGTGTGTCTTGATAATCGTTTCATTGATCATAGTTCGTTAATGTTTTTACTTACCTATTGGTTATTATCACCTAAGATATATGTATTCTAGAGTAAGGGAAAAGTTATTTCCCATTCATAAAACTATAAACTAATTTATCTATTTTACACACATATCATAAACCTTCCATGTAACATACGGTTCCGGCGCACATCATAGAGAGCGTATTATATGGGTGTAGATAAAGCAGTGTATGTAACTATAATTAAGCATTATAATACTCGTGTGATGTTTGTATGAAGCTCGCTTTTAGCTCGTTTCATAAACTCACACTCGTATTTTAATGCCTTTCATTATGTAGCAGTCCCATACACGGTGGCTAAAAAATTACTGCATTGCCGTTGCCAGGGAAATTTTGGGATTATAATGAGTAACTTTTACTATGGGACCAACCCCGAAATCGCGAAAAAAATTTACCCTCCCATAGAAAATGGACCAGCCAAAATGTATGAAACAGCCAATTTTTATTTCGCGATTTGGGGGTTGGTCCCATAGTAAAAGTTGCTCGGTATAATCCCAAAACCTCCCTGGCGAATGCAGTTATTTTTAGCCACCCTGTAAACTAGGTACTATGAAAAGTGTATGAACGGATGGCAGAATCTAATTTAGGTGTACGATATTTTAGCTTAACACATTTAAGAATTTTTTTGGTAAATCTTGCAGTTCCCTTACTAGCAGTTGCTTGTTTGCCACCATCATGGAATAAAAATGCAATAAAATAATCATATTTCTTATCATTTTTACAAGTATGTTCACCGAAGTCAATAATATAAACGCATAAAAAGATACTTGGACATCAAAACGTTACCGCTAATGCCTATGACCTTTGTTGCATGTATGTATGTGTGTTTGTATGTATAATGCAGCTGTCTAGATAGACCACACACGATCTTATAGTCTATATGGTATATGACCTGGGGACTAATGTTTTCGAATGTCGAAAGTGTGATGTTTTAGCATGTTAATATTGTAATTTATTGTCTGATAGCGGCATTAGAGTCGCCTCTGAATGTCTGGTACTTAGACGATGGGACATTAGAAGGTGACTGTGATGTCGTATTTAATGACGTTGCCAAGCTTTTGCCAGCACTACGAGCTATTGGGTTGGAGGTGAGTTCCTCAAAGTGTGAGTTGTATGCTTGCAGCCCCCTGGCGTTAAGCTCCCTGTCCAAATTTGAATCTTTGCTGCCGGGCGTAAAGGTTATTAGTAAGGCATCTTTTGGTCGTCTTGGTGCGCCAATTTTTCCTGAAGGTGTAAGTTCGATGCTTCAGGCAAAGACATCCGGTTTGGGGTCTTCCTTTGAACGTTTAAAGCATCTATCGGCGCATGTATCTCTTACGCTACTGCGTAACTGTTTCTCGATGCCGTGCATAACTTATTCTCTGCGGACGGCGCCCACCTGGATGTTTAAGCAAGACACAGAGGACTACGACACCGTGCTCAAACAGGGTCTGGAAGGTCTATTAAACATCCAATTGGTCGATGAACAATGGCGCCAGGCAACACTCCCCATTCGGTATGGGGGTTTAGGTATCCGTCGTATGCATGACATTGGAGTTGTCTCGTTCCTTGCTTCCTCTCATGCTTCGGCGGGTCTTGTGGCGAAGATTCTCTCCATGAACACTGGCAACATCTGCCTTCCTTTCCTGCAGGAGGCCCTTGACGAGTGGTCGACTCGGTCGTCTGGAGGGACGCAGCCGGACAACCCTGCTTCACAGAGACTCTGGGACGACATCTTGTGCGAGCAAACATATTCGCAATTAAAAAAAAAATTAAAATTAAAATTAAAATTATTTATTTTCGTAAAATATACACGTGTTTATAAAGTAGGGGATAGTGCTGCCCGGTAAGCAAAATTTGCCTGTGTTGGGCAACACCGCTCTTCCTTAATTAACAGATTGTTACACGAAAATTTCAAGTACTAGTTTAAGTAAGTCTAATAGTATAACATATGGATACAATTAAGATCATATATAACAATTGTTTATAGAACTAGGGAAATATCTGGGTTGTCAGACATGCAGTAATAAATAAAGGAATAAAGGAGCCAGTAAGTGTGTGTGTGTGTGTGTGTGCGCGTGTGTGTGCGCGCGCGCGTGCGCGTGTGTGTGTGTGTGCGTGCGTGCGCGTGTGTGTGAGTGTGTTTGTGGCTGTATATGTATGTATGGATTGTATGTATTTACTTAGTTTATAAAGTTGATGTGTGAATCTCTAGTAAGTTATAGTATCTGGTTAGTTTTGTAAGTCTTCTATTTCATTGTAGCTTTTTGATTTTAACCATTTTGTAATTGTTGATTTGCAATCGTAGTAAAGTTTTGGGTAAATATTTAGGCACCTATTTACTTTGTTGTAAATGTGACTAGACTTCAAATTGTATTGTGAGCGTGCAAACTTGGTTTTAGTTTTAGTTATATTAGCAACGTTTTTTATTGTCCTTCTAGAGAAATAGTCGGCACTGTAGGAAAGGGTTTTATGTTTTTTTAAAGTAATTTGTAAAATATGCTGGCTCAAGCGGGCAGGATTGAAGATGTGGCTCGACTTAAAGGCCTTAAAGCGGTGGGGCAACCTGAATCAGGGGCCTGGTTGCAGGCACTGCCCTCGCCACATTTGGGGACCCTACTCGACAACGACACCCTGAGAGTAGGAGTCGCCTTACGGCTAGGTTCCAAGGTATGCGAGCCCCATCGCTGTATATGTGGAATGGCGGTGGAAGCGAATGGGCACCACGGCTTGAGCTGCTCCCGGGCTGTAGGGCGGTTCCCGAGACACCATGCGATCAATGAATTGATACGTCGCACCATGGTCTCGGCGAACGTGCCTTGCATTCTGGAGCCTCAAGGCTTAAGCTGTACAGACGGGAAGCGCCCGGACGGCTTAACGCTGGTTCCGTGGGCCAAAGGCCGCTGCTTGTTCTGGGATGCAGCCTGCGTGAGTACTTTTGCGCCTACTCATGTTGCTCCCGGTAGTCGGCTGGCAGGCGCAGCCGCGGCAAATGCCGCGAGGCTCAAACGCTTAAAATACGCCAACCTGGAACCAGCGTACGATTTTGTTCCGGCCGCGGTGGAAACTGCGGGGCCATGGTGTTCGGAGGCCAAGAGGTTGATTAGAGACTTGGGGCGGCGTCTGCGTGACGGAGGAGGCGATCCCCGTTCAGGCTCCTATCTAGTCCAACAGATATCGCTTGCCATCCAGCGCGGTAATGCCGCTAGCAATCTTTGGCACTTTTGAGCTGGGTGGGGGTCGGAATGGGGCTGATAGTGTAAGTAGGATAGTATATTAGTAATATGTTTAGATTTTAAGTTAGGACATTGTATGTAAATTATTTAAGTAGATTTTAAGATTGACTTTGATCTTTATTATTATATCATAAATAAATATCTTGTATTTATTGTTATACAAGGTGTAACAAAAATAGTGGAAATCCGTTAAAGAGCATATAGCATATATGGTATCGTGTTCTGATTAGGAAAAACCGCAAGAGTCGGACAAGGGTTCCGTACATCACCCAATTTTTATATGTGAAACGCGAGTGAATTGCCTTTAAAAACCCGTAGGGGTCGGTTCCAAAACTAAGTAATTAGTCCGACTCACACTTGACTGCATAGGTATTTCTAAGGTTTTCCTGTCATCTATTCTAACATCTAAACTATCTTCTGACAAAGTATCAAACGGGAGGCGATGACAAAAAAAAAAATTTTTTACACGTTTCGGTGGCTGCCATTCCTCAACCCACCAACGGAGCGCCAGCTGACGTCCATGAGGGATCATCATACATAGCCGTTAACCAATATACGAGTTATCGCCCGGGAGGCCATTGGTCATGGAAATCTGTTCGTGGCTCGCGGTCCATAATCAGAACACGATACCGAATATGCTCTTAAACGGAACCCCACTATTTTTGTTACACCTTTTATTTTTATTTCCTCTATTTGGTACTTGTAGGTATTGTTTGCCACCCAAATTTACTTTAAAATTTAAATTTACTTTACTTTGACATCATATTTTGCACGTTTGCGTTATCATTCTTTATCTCATTGGCCTTACTATCATAGTTAACTACAGTAACTTACCAACCGTCTCAGTTAAACGCAGACCTATAGAGTCGCAGCGCAGGCGCGGCATTTACCCCGCGATTTGCTCCGAATCAATCAAGCGTGCGCGCATCTATCAGCTGGACAACTACTATTATTTACTTGCACTATTATCTCATTCTTTACTACATAACGGCATATGCGCCTGTGACAGAGTAAAATAAGTAGCCCGTCTAAGCTAACTCTGCATTAAGGATGACTCACGTTAGATCGGGCCGTGTCCGGGCCGGAGCTTCCGGAGCTTACTTTTCTATAACATAATGCTTTCCATAGAAAACGATGCGCCGGAAGCTCCGGCCCGGACACGGCCCGGTCTAACGTGGCCCGTGGGTCATCCTTTAGTTCGTGGCGACTTCAGTAGAACAGAGAGTGAAACTGTGGAAGTGTCATATTTTCAGAAAAAAATCACGGCATCGATCACTTTTTTCATATTTTCTCATCACAAAGCTTTTGCAGAGTAAGCTTGAACTGATTTTAGTTTATACACAGTGCATTCGTGGAGAGGAATTTCGAATTTGCAAAAGACATAATATTATTGTCAATGTTTAGTGTGGTGCTTAAAAACTATCTTTTGAGCCATTATTAAGCGATCAAATAAGTATATCAACAAGGTTCTAGACAAATTTGACTGCAATCGGAAAGTTCTCACCTATTTGGGTTGAAATTCAAAAATGTATATTACTTATTGGAGCTCCACAACATTTGAAGATGTTTATAAGGGTTAGACCTAAGTCTTCAACAATTTAGTATAGGCTGCTTGGTGTCAGTAGGTACTGACATGGAACTTTTTCATTAGATTATAGAAATCACATCGTTTGCGTACAATATCTAGCAAATTAAGACGATAGCTTTGCTCCCGAGTCTGTGCTATACTACTCTTTTCTTTACACTCTGCAATAACAGCAATCTTATGATCTTTTCCACCTGGTATACTATTTAATACCGCGGCTGCGCGCGCAGTAATTATAGCTGTTTAATTGGATAACGCGAGTGAGAGTAATGTGGTTTTATAGTGAATGGCTAGGCTTTATAATGACGGCCTAGCCTAGTCGGTAGTCACCCTGCCTGCGAAGCAGGAGGTTCCGGGTTCGCATCCTGGTAAGGGCATTTGTGTGTGTTTATCACAAACATTTTGTTCCTGAATTATGCTTATTAATTAAGTTAGTTTCTTTCTTATCTATTAGTTACCTTTTTGATTGACCGACCGTTAGCAAATGTCTCCGTTTCAGCTGGAACAAAATTGCTTTCATATGACCGGATGTTCTCCTCCACAGATCGCATTTTCAACCGATTCTCTTGAAATTTTGTGAGCCAGTTCAAGAATTATTTTTTTTTGTCGATCAGTTTCCGGATTTTTTTCAAAATGGCGGAGCCATGGAGGTTTACGAGGTCTACAGCTCACAGAGCCACTAGTTTATCATCATTGGTCAAAGACGCTCCCTTTCAAAGATTGCATTTACGCGAAAAATTGGTACGAGCTCCGCCGTGACCTTCTTCTTAAAAAAACTTTCTTTAAGTTACTTCGAATATTTATAAAAAAAATCCTTCTGTGCTCTACCTTTAAAACTAGAAGATTTTAATCACAGCTCCACTAAGTCCGAGCCCCCATTAAATCTTTCTGTCTACGATAAACACCTAGGTACGCATTATAAGCTATATATTACTAACATTAAAACACTGATTCATCATAAACCTTCTTACTATAACAATAATGATCACTTATGTGCGCATTTTAATCTTAAAAATATTGATGCGAATTTCAACCCTAATATAAAGACGTAAGGTTAGTAATACGTGTACGAAGATATCCGAAGACCGTATTTTTCAATACTAGTTAAACCCAAGCGAATTCCAACCTTATCATAAAGACTTAGGGTTCTTATTATATATACGAAGGTATCCGAACGCTTCCGAAGGACCCCGAGATGGTTACAATGTTACAATGTTCGCCACCGGCTGGCTACTAAGGGCTTCCGTCGATGCGTTTGAAGTCGTGGCATGGTTTCATTGTCACACGATTTTGGTCCGTCATTTTTTTATCATATAAAAGGCAAACGAGCAAACGAATCGCCGCATGGTAAGCAATTACTGAAAGACACCTGGACACCTGCAAAACCAGAGGGGATGCAAGTGTGTTGCCGACATTTACGATGGGCGTAAGCTCTTTTCTTGAAGCTTGTATCAATCCGGAAATACCGCGGACGACAGTTCATTCCACAGTTCAGCTGTGCGAGGCAGTTAATTTCTGGAGAAATGCACAGTTGAGGACTGCCAACCATCAAAGTGATGGAGATGGAAATATTGTCGCGAAGAGCGGTGGCGAAAAGAAGCGGCAGGGAATAAACCGAACCTCGGAGCACTCCCCGTTACCAGTAGCGTGCACAGAGATTTGGGACTGGGTAGGCAAAATTATATCAGAAAACCGGGCAAGTGCGAGTCGGACTCGCGCACGAAGGGTTCCGTACCATAATGCAAAAAAAGGCAAAAAAAAAACGGTCACCCATCCAAGTACTGACCCTGCCCTACGTTGCTTAACTTCGGTCAAAAATCACGTTTGTTGTATGGGAGCCCCACTTAAATCTTTATTTTATTCTGTTTTTAGTGTTTGTTGTTATAGCGGCAACAGAAATACATCTGTGAAAATTTCAACTGTCTAGCTATCACGGTTCGTGAGATACAGCCTGATGACAGACGGACGGACGGAAGGACAGCAGAGTCTTAGTAATAGAGTCCCGTTTTACCCTTTGGGTACGGAACCTTAAAAAATGAGAGCTACTAACTCACCAAAAAAATTGCGTGATGGTTTTCATTTTGTTGTCAAGTCTTTTCAATTACTTCTTTTTTTGGCTAAACGAAAGCTTCGAAAACGCATCATTTTTAATAGTTTGCACACACACACACCCACACCCACACCCACAACTTTCACAGATAAAATTATCCATTTTTTCACTAATCGCACTTTATAATTTCCGGCAACTGTTAACTGTTATCTCATAAACTCACCAAAACAAACAAACAATGGCGACCGAATAAAAAATGTAAATAAACTTAACCAAATACTGTAAACGAATAAAAAAATAGTCTCGTTTTTGCACTAAATTACCATAGAACTGCTAGACAATTTTTAAATTTTCATACTGCATGACATTGTATATGTGTGTATTGTAATCTGTTTTGACATTTAATTCATATAATTTTTAATTTGTTTGACATTTTTATGCGCATGTATTTATATTTTTGTATGTTTTTAATTGTTACTATTTTGACAATGTATATGTTAGCGTGTAAGTGATTTGGTCTGTAACTGTAAGCTTACATTGTGTTCAATAAATAAAATAAAATAAAAAATAAAATAGCAAATGCTACTTTTTAAAATAGTCACGTAAACATCGGAACTATTCGGAAACTTTCGGGCGTCATTCGTTTATGTTTGGTACGAAAGACACTGCCTATTGCGTCTAAATGTGTGCGTTACTTGTATAATTGTGTGCTCGTACTTATAGGAAGGCCCACTACACTGTAACCGCGTAACGACGACTCACGGGGAAGACACACATAGAAAGATTTAGACGGAAATGTTTTCTGTCTTTGCCGTGCAAGGCACGTAGCGGCGCTAGTGCCGCGTGGTGTAAACTTCGTCGCGTAGAATTATTATAGATGATGACTTGATGACAAAGCTTAACCGGTAGATGGAGCGCTTATTAATTTTTAGAATGTTTTAAGTTATATCGATTACTGATAGTACGATCAGGTATAAATTAAATTAAGTAGTTTAAGAGGATAGACATCGGAATTATAGCAGGGTAGGCAGTGCCTTTTTGCCTTTATGAAGTGCACGCCACTGCCCGTTACACATGCGATAGACAACGGAGAGCGAGGCTACATCTCTACGCAGCACGAAGGAGTCAAGCCAATCTAAAATATACTGGCAGCCGACAATTCGATAAGGCGTGGCGACAACGGGAACGCGGTAAGACAAATGTCCTATCAGATGACGAGGTAAGCAGCCATATTTTCGTCCCGAATCGATTTTATCGTGTCGTCTGACCCGTTGTCGTATCGCCCGACCCGATATCGTATCGCGCGACAACGGGAACGCGGTAAGACAATGTCCGCTATCAGATGACGAGGTAAGCCGGTGCATGTTTACGGGCCGAATCTAATTTATTGTGCCGGCGAGATTACGGCGGTTAATGTTCTAGCCGAGAGCGTCTATCCGTCTACCTATACCTATGTATATATAATATATGCAGTACCTATACCACAGAATAAATAATAGTACTAGGTACAGAAGACTCACTCTCTAACAAAACGCGTCTGTTACGATCAGGACAGATATGGCCGCTAGGTGGTGACAGCGCCACGCGCGGCTTATGGCTAGCCACCAAAATTGGTGTGGAACGGATGTACTTTTAGCTACCTGTAGTAAAGCGACGAAATCGCGGAGTGAGCCACGCCTGCCTATACGTACCCTGAGTTAGTAAGTCTATGGTACTTGCGCTTTGCTTTCATTGTACCTTAATTTCGTTTAACCCATTTATCAAAATTCCTGGATCTCAAAACGGAACAGTGTGAAAATGTCTGAATACCAGAAAGCCTAGTATATAGACAGACACAAAGACAAGAACTATAGACGATAGTTCCAGCTCCAGCCAGCCCTATGTAAGTTTAGTTACTAACAGCCCGATTCGAACTTTAAAATACATCAAAAATTTGCTAATTCATTCATTCATTCTTTTAAAATTATGGCTTCAGCCCATTGGGGCTATTTCGCCAGTGTCAAGGTCGTAGTAGCAGGGTAAAATGATTGAAATTGTACGGTTAGTACAAGACAGTGTACGGTGATTTAGCTCTTGTAAAGCGATAGCGGGCTATACAAGAAACACGTGGACAACCGGCCGTTGACTCCAAAATGATGGTTAAACGTGCTTCAAGATAAATTCTCCATTCACTGCACACTACCACATTAGTTTACTGTATAATAGGCTATCGATATTACACTTTAAACAATATTAATGAGCAAAAAACAAAGCAATTGATCCCGACGCGTGCCATCAAGATGGCGCTCGAACCGGAAGCCAAAAATTTGCTAAAGATACGGGATCGGATATGTCACTTTTTGTTTGACGAAACGTCACTTTTGACACTGACATAATTAT
Organism: Cydia splendana; assembly: GCF_910591565.1. Taxonomy (NCBI): domain Eukaryota; kingdom Metazoa; phylum Arthropoda; class Insecta; order Lepidoptera; family Tortricidae; genus Cydia; species Cydia splendana. The sequence goes on along the minus strand of NC_085967.1, from coordinate 22,174,737 downwards.
CCGATCCATATCTTTAGTAAATATTTGACGTATTTTACAGTTCTAATCAGAGCAATCAGGCCGTTAATGAAACTAACCATTAATGGTAAGTAATAAAATAACACATACGAAGCTACTTAATAAATAAACTCAATATATTATTATTATTATTTTTTTTTTTTTAATAATTGCTCATTTAAATTATTGAAAAAAATCGACATAGTGATCTTGAGATAACGTGAAGCAAAGTGATTAGTAAGAATTGTTAATTAGTACCAATAAAAAGGTCTTATGACCAATGACCTTTTATTTATGTAGACGTGTGACGTTCATAGTTGAGTAAACTAAAATTTGATCCAACGATTTTGACAACTTGACAGGTTGGCGTCACCCATACGACTAACTAAATATAGGTTCCGGAACCTATATTTAATGGCTCACGATCGTGCGCCTGGTACCATATCTACCTCAATTTACTTACATCTATGCTTATGACACGAATTAAAAAGTATTTTTTTAAACGTAGAGCAGCTGTTTTCGTTATCTTTAGCCATAGATTAACTCTTGAGTGTTTATTTGAAAGAGCTATGCAAGTATGCACATTTAGTTGCATTTTTGCGTTTTTGCAGGTTAGAACATGCGTGGTTGGAGTTATTGTTTCCGTATGTAGTGGGGAATGGTAATTAGACAAGTGTGGGTGATTTAATGATGTAATCTATATCTTTAAGTGCATTAACTAATTGACTGACAGACAATAACTTGTAGATAAAAATTGCAATAGGGTTCGAGTCGGCGTTCGCGGCAGAGCCCATAAGGAGGCCACCCAGGGGGCCTACCGCAAACCACGTTCGAAGTGTTGCCTCTCTGTTGCACTTGAAAATTCGTACGTAAGTGTGACAGGGAGGCAACACGTCGAACGTGGTTCGCGGTAGGCCCTCAGGCTCGATGAAAATGTAATGGCTTAATACACTATGCCTTTTTCAAAAGTTTATAAAAAATAAGAGTTTTGGAAAAGAGGAATGAGTTTCGAGTACAAAATTATTTAAACCATCTTTACTAAAATATTAGGGAGTAATAATATTACATTGTAAATAAATAAATATAGGACATTATTAGACTAAGCCCCACGGTAAGTTGTGGGTACTCAGACAACGATATATATAATATATAAATACTTAAATACATAGAAAACAACCATGACTCAGGAACAAATATCTGTATCATCATACAAATAAATGCCCTTACCGGGATTCGAACCCGGGACCATTGGCTTCATAGGCTGGGTCAGTACCCACTAGGCCAGACCGGTCGTCTTTTATCTTTCATAATAGTCTGTTCACAACATTTTGAATGCCTTTTCTGTTTAACTCTGCTGCTTACAGCGTTATACAGCGTTACAGTGTTATAATATACATACCTATTTTAGTTAATACAATCTTCACAGCAGCCATACTTGCTCAACCCCACATCACCACGCCATACGCCAAGTAAAAATTTTACTACTCAATATATTAACAATAACTAAAGTCACATTAACGCGCTATTACGGACAAGAATTTATTTAGTATCATTAAAGTTTATCTGTACAAATATGCTTTTATATGGCAGCTATCAACACACGAAAGGACAGGTGTGCAGGTCCATTTATGTACAGTCGGATTAATAAATATATGCAATTATGTACTTCTAGTTTGTCAAGGTCTTTGAAAAACTTATCTAGCTTATTTAATTACACAAACGGGTCTACCGCGATATAATTTCATTGTTTTTACCTTTAATTCCGACGTTTCAGCTGAGTTGCACCAGCTGTGGTCACGGAAAGACTGACGTCCCAACAAATGTCAACAGAGATATTAATAAAACACCACTAAACTACCCGAAATTAGTTTATAAAAATGTTTGGGGTAGACAAAGAAATTGCAGCTACCCGTTAAAGTTTAATGTTTATTGTCCACGGCACGACACGCAACACTCACAGTATCCGTACACTGGTCCGAAGATATATCCGCTGGATTCAACATTTGAATCACTGGTCCCCAAGTAGACGATAATTTGTACCCGTCCTCTCGGTTGAAATTTTTAGGGTGTTTTTTAATTTCAATCGCCTCTCTCACGATCCGCGGATAATAGTGTCGCTCGTTGGAGAGGACTTTGGGTTTATGTAGCTCAATCCAGTGATTCGTTCCTGTTGTCAGCAAGTGCTCAGCTATTGCGGATTTGTTTACATGGCGATTTTTAACAGCTGCTATGTGTTCCTTCACCCTCTCTTGAACGCTGCGCTTAGTTTGGCCAATGTACGCACTTCCACAACTGCATTCAAATTAATCCTATTCTGCTTTCGTCACCCATTCTACATTCGTCACAATCGTCGGTGGCTTTCAATGTAGAATGAGTGACAAAAGCAGAATAGGACTAATTTAAGAACTTGACGAAAAACGAATGGGACGACCCAAGACGATACCGATTTGGAAAAGTATTTCGTGGTGGCAGACACTTTTGGCTCGTTGTTTCATCAGTTATTGATGCTCATTGTACATATTTTAGTAAAATTAGCTCGCAAAGTGTAGACGTTAATAAATTCTGAAGTCGACTGTACACATCCGATGCTGAAATGCGAGGAATTCACGACGGTAGTAAAAAGTGCTATCGCGAGATCAGTGGATAAGTGTCCGTCTGTCTGTTTGCTTTTTGCCTTTCTACGCATACTTCATGATGTCGACAATTTTGCTGTCTTAATCATCATCATTGGCACTTCTAATACAGTAGTATCGTAGTGACCCTGCCTATGAAGCCGATGGTCCTGGGTTCCAATCCTGGTAAGGGCATATTTTGTGTGATGAGTAGTATGAGTACACATAGGTATTTGATCCTGAGTCATGGGTGTTTTTTATGTATTTACTCGTAATTATTTATATATTATGTATATCGTTGTCTAAATACCCACAACACAATCCTTCTTGAGCTTACTGTAGGGTTAAGTCAATTTATGTAAGGATGTCCTATTATTTATTTATTTCGTTATACCTACTATTTCTTTCAATAAAAGAGCATTATTACAATGTTATATGCTAATAACCCTTTAGAAAATTAAACCTAAATTAAAAGACCATCATTAACCCTATAAAAGGCTGCAATAATTCACACATTCGCAATAAACTAGATATCTCTATTAACATAGCAAAAAACATGGAAAGTTAACCGCTAACTATCCCTTTTAAACAATCGGGTAAGCTAAAATGAACTCTATTACTTTAGCATAAAATTTAGATGTAATAGCAAAGCCTATTATCAATTATCATACAATGATAACATAGTAATTGTGTAGAATTACATATGTTTCGACAACTATGTTGTGTAGTTTGTAAATTAGGTATTGTGGTCTAACTGAAAAGCGATACGCGTATTTATTTATTTTGTAAATGATTTGACCCTGAAAATTAACCTTTGTTCTCGTAAAAAGCTTCGTATAAAATTAGCAGGTTACAGCAAAGTTGAAAAACGCAAAAAAACGTCAATAACTTTTGGTTCTGTGTACTGTAAGTGTAAACCTCGCGATCCTTCACGTCTCCACCATTTTGAACGAAAACCCAGAATTGAATAATTCCATACATAAATATCAGAAGCAAGAATTGATATTCACTTTTGGCTTGGCTAAAAGACGTGACAAAACGGGGTACACTACAGAATTCCGAAATATTTTATGGCGAATTTTAAAATATCGAATTTTATTATTCCGATTTTTAAATGCTCGACCCATCAAAATTCCGATTGTCGTAATTGCCGAACGATGAAAATCACGAAGTTTTATATTTCCGAATAGTAAAACCGACGATTTTTTAAATTCCGAACCACATAATTCCGAATATAACAATTCCGATTGGGAGAAACAACGAATTTAACATTTACGATTTTTGATATCACGAATTCCGAATTGTCATAATTCCGAAATTTTGAATTCCGATTTGACGTGATTCCTATTTTTTTAATTCCGAATAACGATATTCCGAATTTGTTGTTAATAAATAAAGGTACCTACGTTTCTACGGGGGGTAGCAGTTCTAACGTAACCTAAACCTACTTTTTTTAAAACAGTTATTTACTGTAGGGGTCGCAGTTCTAACCTAACCTATACCTACTTTTCTGTAAGCAGTAAGTTTTTAGGGGAGGGAGGGTCGCAGTTCTAACCTAACCTATACCTACTTTTCTAGTAGCAGTTGGTTTCTGTAAAGGTCGCAGTTCTCACCTAACCTAAGCTACTTTTCTAGTAGCAATTGGCTTCTGTGAAGGTCACAGTTCTAACCTAACCTGACCCACTTTTCTAGTAGCAGTTGGTTTCTGTAAAGGTCCCAGTTCTAACCTAACCTAACCCGCTTTTCTAGTAGCAGTTGGTTTCTGTGAAGGTCGCAGTTCTAACCTAACCTAACCCATTTTTCTAGTAGGAGTTGGTTTCTGTGAAGGTCGCAGTTCTAACCTAACCTAACCCGCTTTTCTAGTAGCAGTTGGTTTCTGTGAAGGTCGCAGTTCTAACCTAACCTAACCCATTTTTCTAGTAGGAGTTGGTTTCTGTGAAGGTCGCAGTTCTAACCTAACCTACTTTTCTAGTAGCAGTTGGCTTCTGTGAAGGTCGCAGTTCTAACCTAACCTAACCCACTTTTCTAGTAGCAGTTGGTTTCTGTAAAGGACGCAGTTCTAACCTAACCTAACCCACTTTTCTGGTAGCAGTTGGTTTCTGTGAAGGTCGCAGTTCTAACCTAACCTAACCCATTTTTCTAGTAGGAGTTGGTTTCTGTCAAGGTCGCAGTTCTAACCTAACTTAACCCACTTTTCTAGTAGCAGTGGGTTTCTGTAAAGGTCGCAGTTCTAACCTAAGCCTCTTTTCTAGTAGCAGTTGGCTTCTGTGAAGGTTGCAGTTCTATCCTAACCCACTTTTCTAGTAGCAGTTGGTTTCTGTAAAGGTAGCAGTTCTAGCATGTCCAAATGATTTAAATGCATTTTTTTTTGCAGATGAATTTTAAAAACGGCTGTCCATTTAATTACTTCCCTTTTGAAAATCACGAATTTCATTATTCCGAGTTTACAAAAGATCGAATTTCTGAATTCCGAATTATTTTATTTCCGATCGGTCATTTTTCGGAATAGACAAATTCGGAAAAAAAAATCGGATTTTTTAAAAATCGGAACTTTAAGCTTTCGTTCATATGACAATCGGATTTTAAGTATTCGGAAATAGCGCAGTCGTGATTTTCTTCTTTCGTCGTTTTCAAAGTCGTGATTTCGACATTTCGGACGTATAAAAAATCGTGATTATGAAAATCGAGGTTATGAAAGTCGGAAAAACATATTTCGGAATATTTGGGTGTTCCCGACAAAACGACGATCGTCAATAGTTTAATCCCAAAAAACAAAATAACCCACCTCTGTCATTCCGATGCATTTTCACTGTCACCTGGGCATTTTAGAATAGAATAGAATAGAATAGGTTTTTATTCGTAAACACACAGACAATAGACATACATAGAAAAAAACAGTGAAAAATAAAGTGTCACGAAATGGTCCCATCTCAGCATGTTGCTGGCGACTTCCAGCGCTGATCTTCCGATGAGACCATCAAGTGAGAAATAATCACGGAAGGTAACAGACAAAAATAAAATAAAGAAACATAAAGGAAAGACACATATTTTCACTTGTAGGTACTAGGTACTTCAAAGCGCGACTTAAGTCGTGTTTCAGTAACGTCTAACCGTCACTTTCCTGACAAAGTGTATGGGATTTGACATTGACTGTCTCTTTTGCGGCGATTGCTAACCGGCCGTTAATGGTACTACATAGTTACGCGAAAACGCCCACCTCGGTCCCCAGCCTTCAAAATTTTCCGTCGTGAGTTTGCACACAAAATCGCCTGCACTTTATTCTTCGGACACACGCTTACACCTGCCACCGACTAACGCTCCGCGCGAGCGACGCTAATAATGCGTTTGCGCAGACTTTACTAATAATTTTTAGAGTTAAAAGAACACTAATACCTTTTCTCTATCAACTCTTTTCTTTTGTATTGTTTTCTTTTATTGTGTTCGTGCAATAAAGAGTAAGTATTTCTATTTTATTGTATTGTAATACTTTTGGAATACTTAGAGGGGGATACCGCAAAATTTTATTTTTGAAGTGAAAAGTTCTTTAGCGGCGCTGAGCACTTTTTGTGATGGGGAAAAAATGTTAAACTCGCGAGAGCGTAAGACGTGACGTCACGTGTGACGGACACTGTTACAAAGTCATTGACTTTAACTCTAGTACTCACACTACTCACAGTGATGTGCTTAGGGGTTTCAAGTAATGCGACGAAATAACGCTAGATGGCGTTAACCTCAATTATACATAGTGCTGCAGACATTTTGCACTAGATGGCGCTGTTATTAATATTTTGAGTTACCATGTCATTGAGTTTTCACTTCTGCCGGCACTTCCGGAGTTGCAACCCGTTGTTTTTTTTTTATCCTGTTTACTCGTTAATTAACATAATTTATGCGCGTACGATATAGATATAGATAGGAACAGGCGAGTAAATGTACGAAATTCCTTGTGCCACGCGTCCTTTCTTTATAGCGTAAACAAATGTACCCATGATTATGTTCTGTGGTTCACTGAGGGCCTACCGCGATCCACGTTCGACGTGTTGCCTCCCTGTCACACTTACGTACGAATTTACAAGTGTGACAGAGAGGCAACACGTCGAACGTGGTTCGCGGTAGGCCCTCTGGCTCCTAGCTGTCAGTCAGGCGTCACAATCGCTCGTAAATTACTTTTTTTGCGCGCTCGCTCACACGCAAATCACGTGAACTGTATACATAAATAGATGGTTTACAGTGGTTAAGTAAGGCTACCATGAGTTGAAGATGTTTACGCTAGCGACTGCGTGAACTCGATCGCAGTCCATCTCGCTCGCACTGATGTGTTGGTACGAAATGTTCTGTTTTTTTCTTACAACATTGACAGCGCACGTAGCGTACCCTAATATGGCGTTAGCAGGAGACCAAGCTTGATAGACCACTACGCTACGTATGGGGTAAAAGATGTATTAAAAATGATCACAGCCACCAAAACTTTCTTATAATGTCCATATTTTTTGAAACTCTTTGTCATAAAAAGGAAACAATGTTTCTTATAATTATAACTCATAAATTCCAAGTAGGTATTCCAATGTAAAATTTCATCTACCATAATTTTTTATGGAAATCTTTTTGGTCCATATTTAATTTTGTAATTTTTTATCACAATAGTTTACCGATTCGATTAAGTTCGATACTGACGACTAATCTCAAACAAACTCAAAATGGTTTCAAAAACCATTGCACATCCCAACCGATGCCATTGCCAATAGATGCGCAGTGTAATTGTCTCAATTAGGAGTTGTCTCCTCAAGATCGGCTCCCCTGTCGCCTCTAAATCTCTGACGTCTAAATCGGTCTAAAGGTCGCATTTAGATTGCGACAGCGGAGCAGCGTTACTCTATACCGCACTAAGCATAAGAACAGTAAGTCATTTTAAAATCTCTTTCAATAGGGAATATTACGCAAAACTCTGAGTAGAGGGCGTCACTAGGCCAATCACATGGCCTACCTTGAAAAACGACAGTCGAAAGTTCGATTTCTGCCTCTCTATCACTCTTGCCTATTCTATCGATAAAGAGGCAGATAAAGAAATTTCGATTTTCGCGTTTCGCGGTAGTCACCTGTAAACATCAAACCACCTTGATGCATCAATGTCATAGTGAAAACTTGTCAAAAAACTGTTTAAGGCCTAGTATGTATAAGTTACTCTGTGTAAGTTACATTAATTACTATGTGTCTTGGCTGCTAAAAGGTTGCCGACCGCTGTCCTACAGCAATGCATGCAATACAGCAATGTTGTCACAATCCGAACGTAACCTTAAACCGGCATCACTAGCATGCCGCGCACGTAACAAGGGGACATTACCATATTAATTATCGAGTGGTCATCGCCGTGCTAGGCTTAATCGCCTTACGTCAGACGTGCCTAAGACGTGTGGTCTTGATCGCTAGGGTCCACATGTCACATTTTGCCGAAATTATAACTACTGAAATACTTAAATATCATACCTTTACAAAATATATAATAAGTTGATAAAAGTCTTTGAAAAATGTGTCCCACGTATTTTTTACACTAAGTAGGTACTTCATGAATACGATACCCACATTTCACATTCAAACCACCTCATCGAAATGCCCGATCAATCTCGCGCATCAAAATCATCTGACATGACAATCTAATTTTAAATAAGTTGACAGTGACGCGATACGGCCGTCAAGTCGACAAGAATGACAAGAATGACAAGTGACAGATGACAGGTGACATGACAGTGGGAGGTTATTTCCGCAGTAATTGGCTTAATGCTAGCAAATGCAAAAGTATTTTTTATCAGAATTTGATAATATGTATGTTTTTTTTGTACGAATTTATATAGGTAATTTTGAGATGCGGATTAAAATTATACGACGGTTAATTAGACGCTAAAACGAATTTATTTATTAAATTAATGCATAACCATAAATACATAACTAATAACTCTAATGAGTTGCCTTGGGATAACTTCGAAAGGGGGGGAATTTTGAAAATGGCATTTATTTTATTATTCAAACAAGTTACACAGCATAACAGAATAAACCAATTGCTATAGTGAACTATTGCTAAAGTATGAAGTGCTTCTGGATTTATAGATATTTGCCATTTTTAAAATTATCCCGCCTTCGAAATAACCCCATTGCACCTTACATTAATTACTTATTAAAAATTTTCTATCGATCTTAAAACAGTGATAATTTGACGTGATGAAAATGTTAACGGAATGGTGGCAGCTTTCAGACGGAAGGAGTGCCTGGCGTCCGTTGGCTCGTTGGGTGGACGACATTCGGAAGATTGCGGGTCACTTCTGGATGAGATTGGCTCAGGACCGGGATAAGTGGCGTACTTACTCAAAGAGAGGCCTATGCTCAGCAGTGGGCGATAAAGGGCTGATATGATGATGATGATGATGAATTTGACGTGAGTATCCATGCGTAAATTTGTCTTAAAATCTTAAACTTTCTACCAAACAAACACTAAAATAACCTGAAAACTAAAAGCATCGCTTGAAAAAAAGTGTAAAGTATATAAATCTTATTGTCGATTTGTGGTGATGGTCGAGGTTAAAGTCGGCCCTAACCGGGTGTCGGGAATCCAGTGCTCTACTGTCCAGACAAGTGTAGAATAGCGACTTCCATGGAGTCGTATGATTAAAAAACCTCCTAAGACTCAAGTTTCTTTTAGAAGGGCAAAATCAAATCGAATTTTGAAGTATGATAGAATGAATAAGGTATAAGGTATAAGGAATAAGGTTCCGAATACAAAACTGCAAAAATGAACGATTTGCAAGAACGCCCCCAACTCTAGTTTTTCTGAATTAAAAAAAAAAACTACTGATGCATGACATGCGTTAAAAAGTTTTCATTGACCGTCATTTCAGTTTATCTTTTAATTAGTTTGCAAGAATATATTTAGTTGGTTTTGTTGTTTATAAACTAACTTCTTATAACAAAAAAATTCGCGTAAAATGAGCGATAAACATATTTCGGAGACGCCACCTCATATCTGCGAATTCCGCGAGAGAGCAACAATGCCCCAATGCCGGCCGTAATATGCGGTTCCTGAATATATAATAAGTAGAAAGCTTACAATATGTGTGTCGATAAAGCAGTGTATGTAACTGTACGATTGTACATAATTAGGCATTAAAACTCTTGTGATTCTTTTATGAAACTCACTTCATTCGTTAAAAAACCCACACTCGTATTTTAATGCCCTTCATTATGTAGCGTAGCAGTCACATAAACTATTATTTAAGTAGTTTTAAACGTCTCCACACCTCCCCTGTCCTACGCGGGATCGCGGCTCGCAGATAGCACGGCAGACATTTTTTGCCGTCCCCTGTTTTGCTCCATTTTCCCCTACGCTAATACTGAGGCGGTGGCATGTGATCTATACTTTCCAGGAATGTCCTTTAAAAAGGACTTTAATCACGTATTTTGGACCTTTTTTCTTAAGGTTCGCATCGTATTTTTGTTGAACGGAGGTCGATTTTATAGGCTTTATAATAATAAGGTCCCGAGATATGGAAAGTTAAGTACTTATTATTATAATATTAGCCAAGGCTTTTCTTAGACACTATAGTACTAGAATACTTCAAAAGACTGTGTACAGTTTTTAAAGGGACGACAACGCTCATGTGACACCCCTTAACACTTGGTTTTTTTTCACGCGACCACAGCTGAGCCGTGTTCTTGTTTGCCAACGCGGTGACAGCACAAAATTGCTTACAAAAAATAAAAATGTGGAATAAAAACTATTTAAACATTAAATACTAATATTACACACCTTTTCACTCAATACATGATACTAACCACAACCGTAACTAAAGCTTAAAATTGTAACAGCGCGATTAAATCAGACGTCCGCTCGCGATGACAGATAGCGACGTAATGCGTTTAAATATAAAAAAAAGCCGGTGTTGCCAGCTAATGAGCAGGTGACGTCGTGTGTTGCCAGTTTAGCGTCCGCACGGGAATGATAACTATAAATAACTGAAGTAATTGGTTGAAGTAACTTTTGTTCAACAATAATGTTTCTGTTATCTGATGACGTTGCGTGCACGCATTGCGCTGTATTTTGATTTAAAGTATTGTTTTTATTTTTTTGTACGAAAAAAACGGCCGATCTTCTGGAGGTACTTCCATATAAAAATATATTGTAATGAAATTCACAACATTGCTCAGCAAATTGTGCAATGGTAGCCAGTTTTAGGTACACCTTCAAATTTAAATTAGGGTCGTTCATTCAAATCGGGGCTCGAAGCAATAAGTTTTTTGGAATTTATAAAAAAATAATCATCTGTGAGTAATTAGCAAGTTCTAGAGTTATTTGAGTCAGTAAGTTGGTAGACAAACATTGTTTTTTAAAAGTCACAAGCACCCGCCGCTAAAAAGTCGCTACTATACAATTCAATTAAAAAAATTGTAAAACAAAGAAAATAGAGCAAGTACAGTTACCTGCAATGATATGTTACTCTTCGAACACCGCACGCTGTTATGGCTCTACAAATAAGATCGTGTCAGATATTTTTGCGGCCTTTATTGTGTAACATATTATTGCAGGTGACTGTACAAGTTCTGTATGCAGAACTTCTACTCGCTTTTTTTCTCTGAATTAAGTATAATTTTTAACAACGAAAATTAATACCAGCCATAGATATGTTACTTGAATGTTCATCTCAAATTCATGTTGTACCTATCAATCAGTACAGATATGATGGTCGTTCTTGTCTACGTGACAGCGTGATAAGACGGTGTCCGTCACTTTCTATCCCATGGTGTTAAAAAGTGACAGTTATTTTATCACCTGGATAAAGATGGATAAAGTCATCCATAATACGCCGGCAGCTTACCATTTTAAAATGCGAGCGTAACTTTCATTGTATGGGAGCTGCTCTGAGGGTTCGTGAGACTTAAAATAACTCACCAATTTCTCACAGTTTATAATACCTGTCATAAATCGTTCATATTTAAGGTAAAGTCGTCTTAAGGTCACCACAATATCTAACCAATAGTTAAGGCACATTTAACCTAAATAGCCCTCCTAATGAGTTCCCTAAGCGGCAACACGTTCTGCTCTATTATAGAGCCATTACGGCCCTTAAACCGTGGTAGAGCCAAAAACAGGCGTTTTAGGGATATGGAGCGTGTAAAGGTAGATAGGTACCTAGGTGTTATATAGGTTAGGGATGGCCAAATTGGAGTCGGGAACCAGTGTGTTCAATTAGCTGGCTCTAGATAGAGTCCAAGACCAGACCAAGCTAACTCTGCAACGATTTTGATAGCACAGAATGTGCAAGTGTTATTAAACGTCATAATATCATAGAAGTTTGTTAAGTTAGCTTGGTGAAAGTGAGTTTGTGCCTGGTTTCGATTACTTAAATGACGGTGTAAAGCTTTTAAATATTTGGGGACGATCTTACACAGATCGACCTAGCCCCCTCAGCAAAGTTTGTATATACATACTACTATGGTACTAAAATTACCCTTACCGGGATTCGAACCCAAGGCAGGGTCACTATATACAAACTAGGATTAGGTTAAACTTCACTAATGTCAATTAACTTGATTTTGCTAATCTTTATTTTACTAGCACCATTTAAACTATTCAGCCAAAACATATTAACAACGTTGTAAAATTTATTTTTATCCAACATTCCGTCAATAATGATTGATGAACTGACATATCGGTGAGTGATTGACACATGTCGATAACAGGCAGATATGAGATGATGCAGCTGAAATATGATATGATTAGATGATGGACTGTCTACGGGTCTATAAATACATATGTATGTATATGTTTGTACAGTGATATTCAGAATTAGAAAGACACGTAAAGGTGGCCACTGACGAGCCTTCCAACAGTTCAAATAGCGTGGCTGCAATCCAAAATCGGTCCGTGAATGTCAAAAACGTACAATGTTTAATATTAGGATGCCGTCCATTTGGATGAATCCATTGTAACGGCATCCATTTGGAAGGCTCGTCAGTGGCCTGCTTTATCGAATTCGCCGTTGTTTCATGAAAAGATTTAAAGTAAAGTCTGACCAAGCTAAAACCTAACAAGATCCTGTGATAAAGTTAGAACAAGAAAAGTCTGCAGCGATTTTGATAGCCCACGCAGTGCAAATGTTATTTTAAACGTCAAACTTCTATGAAATTATGACGTATAAACACCACTGCACTGCGTAGGCTACCAAAATCGCTGCAGACTTTTCTTGGTCTAACTCTAGTGTCGCTATAAACAGCTCATGGCAATAATGAGGGTGCGTCCTGTTAGTCAAATAAAATGTCAGTACAGGGGGCCGATATTTGAATTCTGATCGCTCGATTTCGGCACACGAAAATCGATTGAAAACGGAGAAATGCTAATTTTTGAAATACGAGCGATAGAATATGGGAATCGAGTGGTATTGACCACTCGTTTTCAATTCTATTAGTAGAATTTAAATGCCTAGTAATGGAGATAATATTGAACGAAATACACGAAATTCGAAATTAAAAAAATCGGGCCCCTGGTCATATCAACGAGTAATGTAATTTCAAAACATTGTTTATCTTAATTCTTCCTCTTTTTATTTTATTCGTTTATATCACGAATACGGATAGGTATAATTAATATAGTTATTATAGTTACAGGATGACTCACGTTAAACCGGGTCGACCGAGCTTCCGGCGCTTACTTTACTATGACAGATGACAGTGTGATCACGTGATGCTTTGCATAGAAAACGAAGCTCCGGAAGCTCCGGCCCGGACACAGCCCGGTCTAAAGGTCGCCACTGACGAGCCTTCCAACAGTCCAAATAGCGTGGCTGCAATCCAAAATCGATCCGTGAATGTCAAAAACGTACAATGTTTAATATTAGGATGCCGTCCATTTGGATGAATCCATTGTAACGGCATCCATTTGGAAGGCTCGTCAGTGGCCTGCTTAACGTGAGTCATCCTTTATTCTACACAGTCTACGTCTTAGTTACTTATTTCACACATAAGTTATTTTACTTATTTCACATTACATATATAATCAATTTAATATCGTCTATAAGAGACTACCTTAAATAAAAAGACACCGTCTCCAACCGGTAGTTGGCAATCGGCAATCAAAAAAAGAAATAAAACGCGTACCCATAGCGTACCTGATACTCGTATTATTGGGTCGCATGTTCATTATTGGGTCACTGAACCAGACGGGTTTGCATTTAGGTGTTTTGACAAGGTACACTTATCTACTGGGAGGCTTATTTATCGCGTGTTTATAACATGTGTGGAAGCATGCATTTATGTGCATGCGTCGCAAAGTATTTTAGAATTAAATTACTTACTGCCACTTGCACATTTCCACTAACCCGGGGTTAACCCGCTAAACCTGGAGTTACCATAGTTACCAGTACTTGACACAGGGTTAACGGTTTAAGCGCTTAACCCCGGGTTACTGGGATGGTGCAAGCAGGGCTCGGAACCGGTTTATTGTAAAACCCAAAATAGCCCAATATTTTAAATTATCTTATGCTCTTTACGTAGGACTGAATCATGTATTTAGTTAACAACTTCGTATTATTAGATTGTCCCATTAAAAATTTAATAATAAACCAAAGAAGGAAAAATAACGTAATAATACCGGTAATTTTTTGTATGAAGGAAAAACCGGTTCCGAGCCTTGGGTGCAAGTGGCCCTAAAAGCATGACAAAGCCTAACCGCCAATTGCATTTTGTCATAGGCAAAAGAGCTAGTAGAGTCGCTAATTATCTTGATATTAGATGGTAAATTTACAAAAATTAATTTATAACACGAATTTCGTTTCATAAACTGCTAAGCAAGTAACCACTGCTAAAGCGCCTCGCGTCTACATTTTGTCACAAACTAAAAAAAAAACAAAGCGTCGATTCATTAAAACTTGGCTGATTGTGCCATAGACCCTAGCCCCAACGAGTAAAGTTAGATTGCGGGCGATAACGCCGCCGTAATGCCTGATGAAATGATATTTTTGAACTGATGAGTTGTTTTTTTAAGGCTTTGCATGCAAAATACCATTCTGGACGTTTATGAAGAAAGCAAAGTCATTTTCATGAAGGTGTTTGTCTATTTGTTTAGTACGACGTAGGTATAAACGGCTTGATGAATTTTTAAATAACTTTACTTACTTACCTATAGGGCCTGCTCATATAAAAATAAAGTTAGACCAAGAAAAGTCTGCAGCGATTTTGATAGCCCACGCAGTGCAAGTGTTATTTATACGTCATAATTTCCTAAAAGTTTGACGTTTAAAATAACACTTTCACTGCGTGGGCTATCAATATCGCGGCAGACTTTTCTTGGTGTAACTGTAATTTATTTTGTAAAATAATAAACAAATACCGTAAAACGGGGTCAACAGAAATCGCGGGGTGAATGGACAAATTTTGAACCTTTTCTTTCAAGTTGTTATATTTAAAAACGTACATCTCTAAAATTGATTTTTTTTACTCTAAAGTAAGGTCTCGCCGAGGTAATAAATGAAGCCTGTCTGAACTTTGTTCTAGCGGTAAATGTTTTGAGATTAACTAAGTAAAAGTTAGCTAACCTGGTAATATAGTATATGTAGTACCTAAATAATAAATAATATCACTAATTTTCTCTATAAAGAAGTATTTTTTTTGCAAAAAACTAATAACAAGCAATTTTACGTGATAAAGGGGTCAGTGGACACGCATATGGGGTCAACAGTTACGCCATAGGGGGTGATTAGATACAACAAAGGGGTGTAAAGACACGCCTTGGGGGTTAAAAGACACGAAAAAATAATTTTGTTGGAAATAGCTGTTTAACAGATATATATACCATTTTCCAATAGAGTATCAACATAATAATGACCAAATTCGATGCCCATGACAGCTAAAACTTAATATTTCTATTCACCCCTTTCTTGTGTCTATCCACCCCGTTTTAAGGATATGGAGAAAACAGGTAGTTTTCTTTGATTTTCTCTGAATTGGCTAGGTAAAAATTTATTTCACAAATGCAAAATTGAAGAACTAACCAAGACTCAAAAAATGATACCAAAATTATTACTTTTATCATTTGGATTATTGGCGAAAATCGTCCTTGAAGTTGAAAATCGTGTCTTTTCACCCCGTTTTACGGTACTTATTAAAGGGACCCACTGATTACCAGTCCGCCGGACGATATCGGCCTGTCAGTTAAACGCAAAACTTGACAGCTACGAACAACAGGCTGATATCGTCCGGCGAACTGGTAATCTGTGTGCCCCTTTAGTTTACGTTGTATGCAACCGCCGTCAAAACGTTTTTGAGTTTCGCCTTATTTCTATGATATAAGGGAAAATGTATATAGGTTAGGTATACAGGGTGGAAAGGCACGACGATCCTTTCCGGAAATGGGAGATAGTTTAGCCTAAGCTCTATATTTTCTCCATAGAAACTATGTTAATATGGGCAACCGTTTCTAAATTATGACCTTTTAAACATCCACGCAAAAAACTACTTTGTTCTAACCCTAACAGGTGACAGGGTCAATGAACTTACTTGTAAACAATCAGTATTCGACAGGAAATTATGCTAATTTGTTGCCATCTAACCATTTTTAGGTCTGCTTACAGCACGGTAAGAATCATTGCAGGATTTTCGCTTTCTTAGTGGTTCCACTTGTTCAATATAGTGTTGAGTCGCTCACTCGTGAGGCACCTCATTTGTACCACTCATTTTGTTAATTTGTCGCAGTACTTCATACCGCAAAAATGTCTTACATCACTCCTCTATTCATTTTACTCATTTACTCGCGCGCATCACAAACACCTCTTGCCACACAAATCATTCACACACTTCAAATTTAAAAAAACTCTTATCCTTTCAATTTCACTCGCGACCTTCAAAACTCATACGCTCCTCATAACCTCGCAAGAGAGTCCCTGGATCGCGCGAGGCGCTCGAGGTGCTCGCCCGCTCGCCGACGCTCAAAACTCAAATGAAGAAACGAGTAATGGATGTAATGGTCCACACTGTCAACTGCCGAACTACAAACCTTATTGCAACGACAAAAGGTCCACCGAGAAAAGCATTGAGTTTGTACCGCTCACCGCCTCTCTGTGACATGAACACCTCAATCCTTTCAAAATGAAACAATAAATTAGAAATACCCAAAGAGGGAGTGAGACAGACACGCGCCGTACTTCAATATCGCCTCGCGTCACCACCGAAAATACGTTAAAAATGAAACACGAAAGACAACAAGCGTAAGCGCTGCAAGCTTTCATACATCTTACGCCTTTTTGATCCTAACTTACGTGTCAAAATGGCGCGAGAAATCAGTCTCAAAACGAATTTCGACGTGTTGCTTCTCTGTCGCACTTGTAAATTCGTACGTAAGTGTGACAGGAAGGCAACATGACGAACTTGGTTCGCGGTACGCCCTCTGTATACCAGGCGGGCATTTACGAAGCTTGCTTAGAAACAGAAATCCCTTAAGTAACTTAAATAATATTGAAATATAATACGGTAGCGTACACAATTTATGATAATTTCAATAAGTTTCAAGTTTATTAAATAAAAAGTAAGTATAATTTTCATAGGTAAAATAAAAATGTAGATGTAAATTATACCGATTTGAATTTGCAATACTTTTTATTAACATTCTTTGTAAACGTATGTATGATTATGACATATTTATATTTATTTTGTTCGTACTTCGTTCACTACCTAGTTAATTTTAGTTCTCTAATACCTAATACCTAGTGATAATTCTTATAATCATAACAAAATATGGACATAGTTTTTGCCAGTAAATATACCCGCGGATCTTCCTTGGTGCCTTTTGCATGAAAAAATGAAGTGTAAATATAGCCGGTGCGGCAGGCGCGAATGGTGCTTTGTTTATTACCATATTGATGATATTACTGTTAAATTATCTGAGGTGGTAAGTTAGTCACTTCTATATAATAATGACTAGTGAAAATATTGAATTTGTTCTCCTTAGTTTGTTAAAAATGTGGTAGTTTTATGGTTAATAGGTACTTATGAAATATATCACTACATATTATAAAACAAAGTCCCCCGCCGCGTCTGTCTGTTTGTGGGTTTGTTTGTATGTTCGCGATAGACTTAAAAACTACTGGACGGATTTTCATGTGGTTTTCACCTATCAAAAGAGTGATTCTTGAGGAAGGTTTAGGTGTATAATTTGCTAACCCGTGCGAAGCCGGGGCGGGTCGCTAGTGATTATTATACTTAAAATTATATCAAGTAGCAAGGAGGAGGTCTAAACAATCTAACAATAAAAAAGAGCTACATTAGAACAAGTTTCATAAAAGCAGCAAATTAAGTTAGGTACTTTATGTTCTTAGTTTGATTCTAAAATTATCTTTCTCCTAAAAGTTCTATTCTTAACCTCCAGAATTGCACTCCAATTAAATATTACTACTTATTTATTTATAAAGGAAGTGATGAATACATAAATATGTATATACATTAAATATTTTTGTCGCCGTTGGAGTTAATGGAATAGTCGACGCTGAATATATGCTAGTACCTCACCTCATTTGAAGTAAGACATTGTAACACCTCATTTTAGAAAATGAGGTACTCATACAAACTCATTTTAAATTGATGTCCTACCCATCACTAGTTCAATACTTGAATGAAATAGTTATGTTATTCCTTAATATTAATAATACTAACCACAACATTGTTTACAACGACAGTTCAAATGGTGACATTGACAACCACTCAAAAGTACGCAATCGTCTTATAAATATCTCTGGTTTCCTTGACTGATAAAAAGGTTTTAGTTTCTTAACACGTTTCACAAAATTATTTTCGAATAATTGGAAACTATTTAAAATAATAAAAAATTACATGTAGGTTGTGTTAGTTGCACCAAATGAACTTGCAAAAATGAAATACTAAGAATAAATCAAGAATAAATACTTCTTCAATACCAAACTAACAAACCTTCTTGCGTGGTAGGAAATAGACAAGACGTCTGATGTTTGAAATTAAATTTTCATTGAACTATACTTATTGAATGTCATATTCTTCAAATAAAAATGTTAGATGCTCGTGGCTATTTAAATTTGTTGGGCTGTGTAAAAGATATGGTGTGCCAAACCAAACGGAATGTGAAACTGCGGACGAAATGAGACAAAGGCTAATTGGTGCTTTCTGCGGAGGATAAATGACGAAGAGCATACACTATATCGCATGTGCATCGACATACTCGGGTACGGGCTGCGGCGGCGTTGTAATACACGGAGGTACATTTGAACACCGTATGTGAAAAGAAGATAGTATTAAATATTGGAAAAAAGTAATTATCTAAGAAAGTAATAAAATTGTTTGTAATATTTTTGCATGCATTTGATTTATTTGACATTTATGCGTCATTCATACATCATTCCGATACTGTCAACGATCGGAAAAAAGTGTAAACTCCCGAGCTTTCCCGACGGAGATCCTTAATCTAGCCGTCATGTGCACATGCTATAGGGTTATCACCACAGTTAAAAAGTAGTATTTTTGCAATTTTTATTTTTTACTCAATTAACGATTCTTACCATTACCAATAGTCTCTGTATCACTTAAACGACCTAATACTTCCGGGAAGGATCGTCGTGCCTTTCCACCCTGTATATGTATATGTTAGGAGTGTTAACATAACGCTTCATCAACCTCATTTTTACAAAAAAGGAAAATTCCATATACACATTTTAATGTAAATTGCTCAAAATTTATGATTCTTAATCATGAATAATACAGTCTTATAACCTAACATATTATAAATACATATGTTATAATAAATTTACGATCACATAAACCATATTTATCGTCCGTCACGGGTCGGGTTTCGAAATCATTATCTTATCAATCATAAATCATATTTGGGTATTTCTGACGTGATTTTGCATTTAAATTAAATTTGTCGTTAATAAATCATTAAAATCTGAAATGCGGTTGACAAATAACGAATGGAAAATATGTATTGACTTAACACGGGTTACCATATATTTATGATAATTTTTATAAGGTATTTGGATGAGGTTTTTAAATACTTCTGGAGACATTTGTTACACAATAACACTTTTAGATAGTAGCTAGTAAAGTCAGCTTCTAAAGTAAACGAGTAAAAAAATCTTACTCAATTCGTGTAAAAATGTCTTATAATATTTATTTATTTAAATAGTGAATAGAATCAGGCGTTACTTTGCGGAAATCCATACTAATTAAAACCAAAATATTACTTTGCTAATCCGCGAAAAGATAACGTGCTAGTCAATCAGTGCTAACCCGTTATACTTACTTGCGTATTTTTACATGCAATTAATATTCCCACCCTCCCACCGCAAAAATAAATACGCAAATAAATATAACAAACCACCACCAAAAGAATAAACCTCGACACGTGTTTCGCCTCTCTACGAGGCATCCTCAGGAGTTGTTGACGGTCTGACGCCCGGCAACGGAATGACCTGTCTAGAATGGTCGGCCATATTTATACCTTGACCACTCCCCCTACCGTGCAAGTGTGAGTGAGATGGAAAAATTCGTAATAACGGCGATGACGCAACATTCAATTGTTCGTTAAGAATCATGCCCCTATTGTTGTACCTAATTATTTCCAGTTGTTCCAGAACACCCAAACGCAATCCTTTTTCGCAAACATGTAAAATATCAAAAGAATGATTCTCAGATAAAGTGTGACCTGTATCTAATAAGTGCTTTGCAAAATTGGACTTCTCTGGATGGTTATGTCTATATGACGCAACATGCTCTTTATACCTAGTAGTGATACTACGGCCCGTTTGCCCCACATACACTTTATTGCAATCGTCACAGGTAAGCTTATAAACTCCAGACTTTTTCCCATTCTCGATCTTATCTTTGCCATTGCAAAGCTTCGAGTGCAAAGTATTATTTGTCTTAAAGGCCACAGGAATGTCGTTAGACTTCAAAATTTTGTAAATTGCATCAGACAACTTGCCAACATAAGTTATGCTCGCTTTATATTTCTTAATCGGTTCAGAGGATCGTGCCGCATACAACATAGTGTTGACCATACTATTCCGCTTTTTCCTGATGATACCATCCACAACAGACTTATCGTAACCATTCGAAACTGCTAAGTGATAAATATTATTTAATTCAATCTGATAGTGTTCATCAGAAAGAGGCACAGTCAACATTCTATGCACATAACAATGAAAAGCAGCCAACTTATGCTGCCATGGATGCGTGGAAGAAGCCGGGATAACTGTATCGGTATGTGTAGGCTTACGGTAAATTTTGAACTGATGCCTGTTGTTTACTTTAGTGATTGTTAAATCTAGAAAATTCAATGAGTTGTCTTGCTCTAGTTCCTTTTTAAACTTAATTTTTGGATGCTTACCATTAATTTCAGCAATAAATGCATCCAGCAGGCCCATACTACCCGTCCAACAAATAATCAAATCATCCACGTATCTAAAATAGTATAATATATTATTGTTGCCCACAATATGCTGGTTCTCAAAATGGTCCATAAAAATATCAGCCATTAAAGGACTTAGTGGTGAACCCATAGCCAAACCATCACTTTGCAAATAATACTGTCCCCCAAATCTGAAATAATTTTGTTTCATACAAATCGCTGTTAGATCTATCAATTCATCTACTTCCCCTGGATGTAAACGTTGCCTTTCAAAAAGACCCTTAATAATCTCCAAAGTCTCTCCATATGGCACATTTGTAAACAAACTGTCTACATCCAATGAAAGAAGAACAGCATTATCTGGTATGTTAATGTCCTGGATCTTTTCTATTAACTGCAAGCTATTTTTCAAGCAATATTTCGGCTGGAACTGGGACTTGTCTCTTATAATGGAATTCAACCTTTTTGCCAGATTATAAGTTGGCGCACCCAAATATGAGACCACTGGACGAACTGGGATATTATCCTTATGAATTTTGGGAAGTCCATAAAGAATAGGAGCTCGTGGATTCATAGGCACAACCATACTCTTCTGATGTTCGGTTTCAAAAACAAATGAAGAATTCTTAACTGCTTGTCTAAGATCTTTCTGGAACCCTGGAGTTGGGTCTCTTTGCAATCTCGAAAATCCGTCACCTTGAATAAGGTCTAGTACTTTCTGATTATACTGTCCCTTCTCCATAATCACAATGCAGTTGCCTTTATCTGCCTTTGAAACCACCAAATCACTGTCTTGCACTTTCTGTTGTATAGATCTTAGCAGCAAAACATCAGAATCAACACACGCACTCTGTGCTGGACTAGTACTCTTGATAACATTAGCCACCATGGTCTTTGTATCTACATCACCACGATTACCACGATATGGTTGAACGAAGAATCTCGCCACTGGTTTTCAGTAAGGGATAATTTGAAATTGCATCTTAAGGTGTTATATTCAGAACTTTCATTTAAGTTGCATAATCTCGAATTCGATATTCTGGACCAGAAGGCGAGATACTTTGCTTCTGAACTTGCACACCAGATGTATACTACCCAGCTTAACAAATTGCATAGGTTAACAGAGTCGAGTTCTGGTTCATTTTTAAGGAGAAGGGATGTGCAAGTAACAACTCACCATGTTTTCCATCCTCGAGTCAAGAATTTAACTAATGTGGAGTTCTCAGAAAATGAAATTGGGCTTTTAGATAAAGGTTTGAAGTATAATTTCCAGACAAAAATTACTCATAGAACATTAGAAAATTTGGCAGTGGATTCTGAGGTTGCAATTGTGCGGGGCCGTGGTGATGTAGATACAAAGACCATGGTGGCTAATGTTATCAAGAGTACTAGTCCAGCACAGAGTGCGTGTGTTGATTCTGATGTTTTGCTGCTAAGATCTATACAACAGAAAGTGCAAGACAGTGATTTGGTGGTTTCAAAGGCAGATAAAGGCAACTGCATTGTGCCCAAGTAGCACAGATAGCTCTATAACTACTCACTTTTAGTTCTATCTAACGCTCTGTGCGTATTAAGACACTTATAAGAGCACACTCGTGGTCCTACAGCTGTATAATAGATCTCAGTGATATTTATATAGCTTAGGGCTAATTAAAAGCTGCATTACGGCTCTGAAAACTACCATTAATACGCAAAGGGTGATATAAAGGTATATTTGCTACGACCCTATACAGCTTTAAGGGTTATCAAATGCTTTAACCGTTATAAGGTCTGTTTAGTGGATAAAATTACGCCATGTGCTGTATAAGGAGGTAATTGTGGACTTTTATTACGTTGACTTATTAAGGGAACACAAGTGAACTATTATGAAGCTAATAGACGTATAATGGAACACATGTGGCACATAATACAGCTTGTCGCTTAACATGTTTACCGCTAAGCAGCTTTTATTACGCTGACTTTTTAAGGAAGCACGAATGAACTTTTATGAAGCCAATAGACGTATAATGGAACACACTTGGCACATAATACAGCTTATCGCTGAACATTTTTACCGCTAAGCAGCTTTTATTACGCTGACTTTTAAGGGAGCACGAGTGAACTAATATGAAGCCAATAGACGTATAAATGGAACACATGGGGCGCATAATACAGCTTATAGCTGAACATGTTTACCGCTAAGCAGCTTTTATTATTCTGACTTTTTGAGGAAGCACGAATGAACTATTATGAAGCCAATAGACGTATAATGGAACACATGGGGCGCATAATACAGCTTATCGCTGAACATGTTTACCGCTAAAGCAGCTTTTATTTCGCTGACTTATTATAAGGGAGAACGAGTGAACTATTATGAAACCAATAGACGTATAATCGAACACATGTGGCGCATAATACGGCTTAGCGCTGAACATGTTTACCGCTAAGCAGCCTATTATACTGCCATTGGGACTGTCTGCATAGCGGCTGTTAAAACGTTCACAAGATGCCTTATAACTGTTTAGAGGTTCACTAGTGTATCGAAATAACGACTTGGACTTTATAGTGGTTCACTTAAGTATCTTTATCAGATATATAACAGTCGTATGCTGCATATAAGAATTTTAACGGTTCACGTTGCTTTTTAACATTGACCGCCATTTTATTTTATATAACCTATAAAATTGAAATTGCTTTTCCAACTTTTAAGGGTAACAATAAGGTTTTGTGCCTGAGTTCTTAACCTAAATCATTAGTTTAGTACTTCCTATAACGTATTATTAACTTTTTATCTCATAATTCTGTCCAAACCACTGAAATAGTTTTTACACATGGCTTATTTATATCATTAATTTAAATAAATACTGATTATTTTCGTGGCGCACTGAAATTTTCTTAGATAATGTATATATATAATGTCAATAAACTTGCATTCCCAAACATCTTTCTCGCATTAATATATAAAACATAACATTTAACTAAACACTTTAACAAAATGACTTATGGTGTCGTTGCGCTTAAAGTTTTTGCTTCAATATAAATATGTTCACCTCTGCGTTCGTCGTCACTATACAAAATTTAATAGCTGATTTTTAAGGCAGAGGTGTAAAAGTATGTTATTAATTATCTTTTATTCAGCCCAACGTCAATCTTTCCCGGTATTAGGGCGCACATGTGACATATTAGCTGAATAAAGGGTAACTGGTGGTCTCTTACCCAGTCAATATACACCTCTTATAATACCTGTTACCCCTTATAATTCCGTTAAATTGCTGCTACAGCGCTCTTAAGTAGCTATGTGAACTTAAGGCTGCCTAATTTGTGCCCATTTAAGAGTTATAAAAGCTGAAAAGACGCTTATACAGCTCTTATGCAGCTTTTACATTCCAGCTTCAAGCGTATTCGTACCTCATTATGCGGCTGCTATACAGCTAATCTGTGCTACTTGGGTGATTATGGAGAAGGGACAGTATAATCAGAAAGTACTAGACCTTATTCAAGGTGACGGATTTTCGAGATTGCAAAGAGACCCAACTCCAGGGTTCCAGAAAGATCTTAGACAAGCAGTTAAGAATTCTTCATTTGTTTTTGAAACCGAACATCAGAAGAGTATGGTTGTGCCTATGAATCCACGAGCTCCTATTCTTTATGGACTTCCCAAAATTCATAAGGATAATATCCCAGTTCGTCCAGTGGTCTCATATTTGGGTGCGCCAACTTATAATCTGGCAAAAAGGTTGAATTCCATTATAAGAGACAAGTCCCAGTTCCAGCCGAAATATTGCTTGAAAAATAGCTTGCAGTTAATAGAAAAGATCCAGGACATTAACATACCAGATAATGCTGTTCTTCTTTCATTGGATGTAGACAGTTTGTTTACAAATGTGCCATATGGAGAGACTTTGGAGATTATTAAGGGTCTTTTTGAAAGGCAACGTTTACATCCAGGGGAAGTAGATGAATTGATAGATCTAACAGCGATTTGTATGAAACAAAATTATTTCAGATTTGGGGGACAGTATTATTTGCAAAGTGATGGTTTGGCTATGGGTTCACCACTAAGTCCTTTAATGGCTGATATTTTTATGGACCATTTTGAGAACCAGCATATTGTGGGCAACAATAATATATTATACTATTTTAGATACGTGGATGATTTGATTATTTGTTGGACGGGTAGTATGGGCCTGCTGGATGCATTTATTGCTGAAATTAATGGTAAGCATCCAAAAATTAAGTTTAAAAAGGAACTAGAGCAAGACAACTCATTGAATTTTCTAGATTTAACAATCACTAAAGTAAACAACAGGCATCAGTTCAAAATTTACCGTAAGCCTACACATACCGATACAGTTATCCCGGCTTCTTCCACGCATCCATGGCAGCATAAGTTGGCTGCTTTTCATTGTTATGTGCATAGAATGTTGACTGTGCCTCTTTCTGATGAACACTATCAGATTGAATTAAATAATATTTATCACTTAGCAGTTTCGAATGGTTACGATAAGTCTGTTGTGGATGGTATCATCAGGAAAAAGCGGAATAGTATGGTCAACACTATGTTGTATGCGGCACGATCCTCTGAACCGATTAAGAAATATAAAGCGAGCATAACTTATGTTGGCAAGTTGTCTGATGCAATTTACAAAATTTTGAAGTCTAACGACATTCCTGTGGCCTTTAAGACAAATAATACTTTGCACTCGAAGCTTTGCAATGGCAAAGATAAGATCGAGAATGGGAAAAAGTCTGGAGTTTATAAGCTTACCTGTGACGATTGCAATAAAGTGTATGTGGGGCAAACGGGCCGTAGTTTCACTACTAGGTATAAAGAGCATGTTGCGTCATATAGACATAACCATCCAGAGAAGTCCAATTTTGCAAAGCACTTATTAGATACAGGTCACACTTTATCTGAGAATCATTCTTTTGATATTTTACATGTTTGCGAAAAAGGATTGCGTTTGGGTGTTCTGGAACAACTGGAAATAATTAGGTACAACAATAGGGGCATGATTCTTAACGAACAATTGAATGTTGCGTCATCGCCGTTATTACGAATTTTTCCATCTCACTCACACTTGCACGGTAGGGGGAGTGGTCAAGGTATAAATATGGCCGACCATTCTAGACAGGTCATTCCGTTGCCGGGCGTCAGACCGTCAACAACTCCTGAGGATGCCTCGTAGAGAGGCGAAACACGTGTCGAGGTTTATTCTTTTGGTGGTGGTTTGTTATATTTATTTGCGTATTTATTTTTGCGGTGGGAGGGTGGGAATATTAATTGCATGTAAAAATACGCAAGTAAGTATAACGGGTTAGCACTGATTGACTAGCACGTTATCTTTTCGCGGATTAGCAAAGTAATATTTTGGTTTTAATTTATTTATTTATTTATTGTTTAGACGACAACGGTTCGGTTACACTCACTTGAATTTTTAGTCGCTATTGGCGACATTAAAAAAAATAGGTACATCAAAAATTCAAATTCAAGTGAGTGAAACCGTTGTCGTCTAAACAGTTTAAAATATGTCGTAATAATTTCGATTATTTACATATTGATATATTTTAAGTTTCCGTTTTAGTTGCCAATCTATTAATTTTAGTACCCATTTGTATTATTTTAAACTACCAAGATTCGATTAATTAGTTGACCGGTTAAATACGTGCCTTTATTATCTACCATATCTACCATTCTCTAAAAGCTAACAAAAACTAATAGAGTTAGACCAAGTCTGCAACGATTTTATAGCGCACAAGTGTTATTTACGCGTCATAATTTCATAGTTCTATGAAATTATTACGCGTAAATAACACTTGCACTGCGTGCGCTATAAAATCGTTGCAGACTTTTCTTAGTCTGTATCTCTGCAAATGCAAAATACGTAAGTACGTAATTAGATTGTAGCAAATAATTTTGAACAAAAACTGTACAAATAGAGTTGGACCAGGCTAAGTTTGCAGCGATTTTGATAGCACAGACTGCAATGTAGGTAACTATTATTTTAAACTTCATAAGTTCATACAAGTTTGACGCACTTAAATATATTTGCAAAATTGTTAAACGGTGGCAATCTGGCAGATACTTATAGCGCGTTGTTTCATCAAGGGAACCTTTGACGCTGACTGTACCTATAAACTTATGTACTTACTTAAAATCGGTAGGCATCTTTAGATTTTGTAATTAATACCTTAATTTATTTTTTTAATCAAAAAAAGTTACTTACAAAAATTAAATTTTCTTCACATCGAAATGTTAGATGAACATTAAAAAAAGTTTATCATAATAATTCTTAGTATTTATAAACCATAAAAGAAAAGGTAAACTGCAAAACCATATTGTTTATTGTCAGCATTGGTATATTTTAGAGCTCGTAGCGCCATCTCTCGGCGGCTAGACCGAAACTCGAAAAATGCAACTCAAGTGCAGAAAACCACCTTTTACTCGCTTAATTACATTCAAATATTCGCGATTCTTTTTCTCATTGTTTAAATACCATTACAATACATAGCAAGGCCACACAAACGTAGAAAAAAAGGCCGGTCAGTCCGTATGTATTCTTTTTTTATTTATCATCTTTAATTAAAGAGAATCGTGGCCGGCCATTGTCAGACTCAGACTTACCTGCCCGACGATTTGAATCTCAGCAAACCGGTTAGGTACAGTCTTTTTATTCTACAATTTATTTACCAAACTCACTCGCATTCATCAACATTATAAAAATAAATCGTATACTTATTTGCACTTTTTGTTCATACGGTTATCATTCGATTTTCGAAATCGCGATTCGTTTTTCGAATCGGCATTTTCGGAGTTTCGCGCGCGTTGAAAACATTTGGCGCGTCCGAACCGACTGCTTGTGTTGTCACTTCAGTTCGGGGGCGTACACGAAAGGTCGGACCGAGCGCTCGGCAAACTTCGGCTGATGCCCTCTCTTTCCCCCATAACTCAACTGTCTGTAGTATCTGTACCAATGAACCGAGTCACAACACAGAATTTTTATACTCCTGTTTTAATCTTCAACAACGGGCAGCGGTGAGTGATTTAAAACCAACATATCCGTTTATCTTTATCCGTGTATCGTTATTTACAGCGAGAGTGATGTGAATGTCCAAATTTGGCGTCATACGCGGTTGTGTTATTGTTCATTTCTCGTCTGTACTTTACGAGTGTTGTTTACATTATTTAAAAGCTTTTCCCGATTATCTACTGTAATAATTCGATGGGAAATAAATAAATGCAACTTGTTTTAGTGGTATTTTAAACTGCGATCGTGTTTTAATCCGTATTTTCTTCAAAATTGTGAACATAACCTCAAAATGTTAGTGTTTGAAGTTTCCACGCGGCATTCGATAGATGGCGCTAGTATCGGGGGCGGAGCTTCCTACGGAATGCTAGACGTCTGTCATACGATAATTGTAGGTTAGAAATTTAGATAAACTGTTATTTATTTTTATGATTCGCACCCTTTATTGGCTATAGATTAGGGGTCTGTTGGTTATTAGAGGCTGACAGTTTGTTATTGTGCGGCCGGTCGTTTATTTCATTTATTTGTTTTGGAAGTGTTGATCTATCAAAATAATGGCGCCAAATTATTACACATTAGTTTTTTTAACAGCAGTTACAACTGACATCGTAATTTTTGGTTATTTATTTTTTATCAACACTATTTTATTAACTCACATTTATAGACGGGTCTAACGCGAATTTTATTCAATTACCTTGATTTACCGACGTTTCGACACAGGTTTCACTGGTCGTGGTCGCGGCTGACCACGACCAGTGAAACCTGTGTCAAAATATTGTATAACACTATTTTACTCTACTCTGTACTCTTTTTATCAACACAAATAAGAATAACTATCAAACTAACTTAGGTTAAGTATGTGACAGCTGTTTTTTTCGCTATGTTTCGGTCTAACCTAATATGATTTATTATACTACTGACACCTACTGTAACAATACAGTTGTAGGTAGATTGTAGCGGCTTGAGAATAGTCTGTTTGCCCCACAGTAGTACAGTTTGAGTTGAGCCCCTCCGTAAATCTTCTGCGTAACGCACTCAACACGGAACTTGAGTGCGCGCTATTCGACTCGATCGTCGCCTGATCCTGTACCGTCTGCAAAACAGACATATTTACTTGATTTATTGTCACTTTTCTTTCTCGTCTTGATGTTTTTCCACTTTGAGTCTGGGGTCAGCTTTTGGAAATCTAATCCCACGAAATAAAAAATAATTACCGCATGGAATCTAGGCCTTATTGAGTTCAGCCCAGTTTCTTTTTCCCCCGTTTTTCTTCAACATAGTACAACTAATAAATGAGTATCAAATTAGATGTCACTTTTCAAGAAAGGCTATAGCCGGACAAGAGCGTGGTCAAACTGCCCTTAGCGATAGAATTTTTTTTTTACCGAATTATTAACGTTAATATATCCTAGCTGCTCAAAAGTAACTACATTAAAACAGATTTTAATAATGTTAAAGAAATAACGTCGTCTAGTTATTTTTGTTCTATATAAATTACTTACAAAACTTTGGAACCTTTATATGTACTTTAAACATGTTTTATTATTTACAAAGCAAAGCTGTGAAAAACGACAACCTAACAGCTAGAGCCTATCCCGATGTCAGCCTAATATGAAATATCTATATTATAATATTATTAATCCATCCTAAAAACTCCGATATCTCTATCTTACATAAATCATAAATAAATCACCCCCATCTGCTACGCTCTTTCGTCATTCCTCCAAGAAAACTTTTTTCGTCATCCGTTAACTTTTTAAAGTTTTTTTTTACTGCGGACGGTCCAAGGCGGGACTGACAGATTTATAGCGTGCGTGGCACGCATGCCGCCCTTCGAAAATTAAAACGTTTTTGATAATTCTTGTAAAAACGCATTGTTTTTTTTTTCAACTTGCACCTTAATTTTGCTGACAGTAGTGACCTAATGAATTCGCTAAATATTTTATATTAAAATAAATATTGAATTAGGTTTAATACGTTGAAGTTCGGTCGTGGTTTGGTTTTAAGTGTATAAATTCGTTTTATGGTATCGTCTTGGGTCGTCCCATTAGTTTTTCGTCAAGTTCTTAAATTAGTCATATTCTGCTTTCGTCACTCATTCTACATTGAAAGCCACCGACGATTGTGACGAATATAGAATGAGTGACGAAAGCAGAATAGGACTAATATAAAAACTTGACGAAAAACGAATGGGACGACCCAAGACGATACCCGTTTTATAAGAATCATATAAAGTACCTAGCAAAATATTGTTATAATATTCATATTTATTTATTTTGATTTATAACTAATTACTTAGTTTATTTCTCGCCCATTTATTTTTAGTCCAAGCTGATGGGAAAAACATGTGAATTTGGAACTGAAATAGATATTACATTGCAATGCATTTCACCGATTAAAGGATGACTCACGCTAGACCGGGCCGTGCCCGGGCCGGGGCGTCCAACATGTCATTTTCTATGACGGCTGATCGGTGATCACGTGGTGCTTTCCATAGAAAACGAAGCTCTGGAAGCTCCGGTCCGGCCCCGGCCCGGTTTATTAGTGAGTCATCCTTAATTCCTAGTGTGTATCTACCTTCTTGATAGTCCAATGTCCGATATTCAATACTGCTACCAGTAGTTGACAGTCTCAATCTTTTTTTATTAGCCTATAGGAGTGTCCCACTGCTGGGCAAAGGCCTCCCCTCTTTCCCGCCATTTGGTCCTATGTCCTATCCTGCCTAGGCCAAGATAGGAAGAAAACAGTGACGTGACTTTTTGTAGTCTGTCATACCGATTTTTTTTCGTTTAGCGTTTGGCGATGTAGGTGTATTTTTGGCTAGGCCCCACGGTTCGCAATTATAATAAGTAGGCACCTACTAACTTAAGGGGCCCACATTAACAGTCCGCCGGACGGAATCGGCCTGTCAGTTAGAACAAAAAGTTGATAGTTCCGAACAACTGACAGGCAGATACCATCCGGCGGACTGTTAATCAGTGGGCTCCTTACACAAGCAATGCCTTAAATATTTATAACTTATTTTTTTAAAGTAACTTTTTGTAGTTATTTTTTTAATTCAAACCATAGATGGGAAAGTATTTAAACCTGAAATGGTCACGTTTGCGCCAACAATGGCATTATTATTATGCAAGCAGTAAATCTGCCGCAATCTCTTTATGACGAGTGATGCATTACCGCCTTTGTCTGACGAGCCATAAATAACTTTTATGGCTTGTGAAGAACTGTTTAGAAACGTTTGAGGGATTAGTTACACTTGCAATTATCATAACTAGTTTTTTTATATGAGCTTAAAGGGGCCCACTGATTAACAGTCCGCCGGACGGTATCGGCCTGTCAGTTAGAACAAAATTTTGACAGTTCCTAACAACTGACAGGCCGATACCGTCCGGCGGACTGTTAATCAGTGGGCCCCTTAACTATAGACACTAGCGGCCCGATGTCAAAAGTGACGTTTTTGTTTGAAGTAACGTCACCTTTGACACTGACATATCTAATCCATATCGTTTCTAGATCTATTAACTGACTTATCTTAAAGTTCGAATCGGGCAGTAGGTAACGAAGTTTTCATTCACATTAGTACTAATTTAGCCTTCATTTCAAGGTATGCTGGTGACATATGGGGTCATCCATTAACACCACAAAATTTCGATTTTTTAGACCCCCCTTGTCACACTTTTTACTACTTGTCACACTTGGCGTCAAGCCCTTTCCCTGTACGGTTACCATCAGTTTGTCATTGACATAAACGCCGTCGAGAACGTAATTTACTTTCTATACATCTCGCTCGCACTCGCATATTAGTGCAAACGGGATGTATAGAAAGTAAATTACGTTCTCGACGGCGTTTATGTCAGTGACAAACTGATGGTAACCGTACTGTTGTTGTGACGTAATTTGCGGATGAACCCTATTCGCAAAAAAAACCTTTATAACTAACTACACATAACTAGGTTCAGGTCTTTGGGTTCTTAATCTTATAGTTGGGTATTTTACCCTACTAAGTTACCGAGTGATGTACCTATACCCGATTTTAGAGACGCAATATCGAATTATCGATATAAACTCCATTTAACCTCTCACGAAATGGAGTAAATTAAATCCAAATCCATTACAGAATCGGAATTCAATCTCAAATATCAAGATAATGTTAATTAATCGTTAATAACGAACGTCCAGCATGATCCTTCCAGCCCAGGCATTCATGATTAAAATCTCCCATACAACCACAAACGCTACTTTGATATATGTATAAATCTTTATGATATGAACCTACCAACTCCCTTTCAAACTACAAAGAAAATTCTACTTTGATTAAACTGTGTAAGGTTGAAAATAGGTTGGAGATTTAAGTACCACCTGTCAAGTGATATATTGACCTTAAATAACATATCTTATTTATGTTGAATCGTAACCAAAATGTATAAAAAGTATGTTTTATTATAAATCGACCGACACGGAGTGGGTGGATAACTAAATTTGTACGCAACCTTGTAATACAAGTTTGTATGTATGTATGGACAGCTGCAGATAAATTGAAAGAGATAGTGTTTCTTTCTCTGTTTAATAGGCTCATTGTAATGGCTATTGTGGGCTTATCGGAGATATTATTAGAAGTACTAGATGCTAGTGATGCTACGCTAAATTGTAGATTTGCAGTTTTGTTTTATTTCTGTGGATCCTTTTATTTTATATCGCTTTTCTGCCAATGCACTTCCACGATCTTGGTTTGACTTTAAATACACTAACAGAAGTAACAGGCCAATTCGAGTCTTAGTTATTACTTATTAAATCTGTTTCCAATATGATACTGATCTGGCAGTGTCAACAGTGAAGTTTTTGATTAAAGAAATTTCACTTTTGACACTGTCAAATCAGTATCATATTGGAAACAGATCTAATAACTAAAACTCGAATTGGCCTGTAATATTCTTAACAGGAAACCATCTACCGTTGTTTAAAATAGTTGGTAAGTACCTATACATACTGTACGTAGGTAGTTTTAAAATAAAGCTTTTTATGGTTGGGTACAAGTATGTAGTGTGCTCTCTATGTAGTCTATGTACAGTCAGGAATGCTTAGCATTCCTACATGTTCATTACTTAGTTACATAACAATACAATACAATACTCTTTATTGCAAATCTCACATACTCGTACATACATCGTACATCATACATCGTCGTAAGTTACATTACATCTTACCATTTACTTATCATACTTACTAGTGCTTATTTATTTTTGTCCATTAAATGCAATCTGATACTCGTAGTTACGTCAACTATAATTTTATTATTATGTTCGTTTGTTAGCTACCTAACTATGTAATCTATTCAGTCTCCTAGTTTGGTTTAAAGTATGTTGACAAAATGCAGTCAGTTGACAAGTGCATCTTTCATAACTCATTACAGTATAGTTAAATAAATATAACCTGTACCGATCTCGGAAAGCTTGTCTAGTGTATCGGTGCAAATTAAATTACCTGAACTATAAATACAAGATTTGTTGAAAGATCATTGTTGTACCTACTTCGTACATTATAATTTCGGCTAACATTCAAACTGGCTGATTACAAAGCTTTCAAAAACAAAAGCGTCACAATTCGAAAATGGAAGTATAATATATAACCGCAACCTTACAAAAGCGATCGCCCATTAAACCCTATCATAATTCAAACCTATCGAGTTTTCAACTCGACTATCTCGAACGACCTTTTCCCACCCCTATCTAACCTTCACCCTTCATTCTAAATCCAACTTTAAATATATAAGGTTAAGGTTCAGAATTGTATGAATAATTAATTAGATATAAGAGGTTCTCAAAGTTTTTTCCCTCTATGACATTCACGCTAAATCTCTCGGAAGGCGTCCCATACATTTTTATTTCCAAAATAAATAATAAAAACATAAATAAATGGCCGGAAACATTTGTCCGGCCGCGTCAACCGTAATCCGGTCCTGATTTATTATTAATTATGTTTTTTCAGGAATTACATAAATTCGAAGTAAGCCGACGGGTTTGGGTTTATTTAATTTGGGTTTCGAATGACGCTTGTTTTTGTTTTATAAAAAAAATGGTATATATCATTGCGGGTAATTAGGTCCGTATCAAGGAATATGAAACATGATTCACCCTGTAGGTTACTTTATACCTAATATTCACATGATATTTAAAATAAGAAAATAGCACATAGATAATTCTTAAGTTATTTTTTTAAGTCATACACAAATGATAATTTAGTATTTTAATGCATTGTAAAAAAAAGGAAAATCCTATATTTTCATTTAAAAAAATTGCTAGGTGTATGAATCATAAAACTAATTTTGGAACAGTTTAGTTCCAGTTAGATACGGTACTATTAGTTAACAAATACTTAGACTAGGTATCTACGCTAGAATAAAAATACACAATTAATAAATAATCACAATAAATCAATAATTATAGCAGTTTAAACAATAAATCTACATTAGAAACAAATATCCGGACTAAGACAGGAAGTAGATCATTCATACTTTATAAAAAGTTAAATGACTGTTGACTGCATAATAAGATGCTACTAGCGCCATCTAGTTAATTCTGAGAGTATTAGAAACTTTACTGTAACGCGGCGCGCACCGACTATGAAATATTCCTGTTTATGAAAGTTTGAGAAGATTTATTGAAATATTGAGCAAAAAACTATTTTGAAA
Organism: Cydia splendana; assembly: GCF_910591565.1. NCBI lineage: Eukaryota > Metazoa > Arthropoda > Insecta > Lepidoptera > Tortricidae > Cydia > Cydia splendana. The sequence continues at coordinate 22,140,024 of NC_085967.1, read as the reverse complement.
AACAAATTAAACAGGACATTGTTATATTTAAATTGTAGTTTCTTACGATTGTAATCTAAATGAATCAAATATTATCTAATTATGAATGCAGTTTTTTTTGTAACCAGGATTTTACCCTTTTTGTTAACATTCTTATTTTATTTGTTCATGATAATCTACGCTATTTATTATTTAGTATCAACTCGTTACATTTTTACCTACATTAAAATCAGGTACCCATTAGCATTAGCAGCAATTATAAGATAATTAAGTAATTCACAAATTCGTTCATATTATTTGATTTACTTATATAATATTTTATACTAATAATTATAATTCACGTAAACTCCGCCTCATCGATTTTACCATCTCTTCACTAACACAAAATCGATACCCAAGACATCGATACAACTCAAACTCCATTCTTAAAATTGTCACTGGCCACGAATTCGAAATTCAAATTCCTCATCCGTCCGCGGACCAATCGATGCGCGCCGTTGCGCTGTCTTCGCCCGTCGGCCGTTACGCACCTTTATGGTCTGCCCCCCGCCCCGCGCCCCGCGCGGCGCCCTCAAGGCACATGACGAATCAATATGCTACGAACAAACTCGACACTTATTTATTTTATGCGATTTATTAGTATGTCCGGGTGCAGATATGCAAGGGGAGTAGATTGTCGTGAAACGGTCAAAAATGTCAAATAATTTGTCAACTGTAACAAAAGTATAGTGCGACATAAAATAGTAGAAATTAAATAAAATGGAACCAAATAAATTCCCTGTTAAATTGTTCACATGTTAAGCATTTTACGTTAAAAAGTGACAGTTACGTAGGAAGTGGCGCCCTCAATCATTTTCTTCAATTTCTTGTCAAACTTGATAATATCATTTGATATTTGATGTCTGGGTTGTCTGTATCTTGGTTAGACATTTGCAATATCTGCGTTTTTTTTTTAATTTCATTTCAAGAAATTGAAATTTTATGTGGGCTTCTCCAATAGATCTTCTTTGATATATTGGAACCAAAAGTTTCTTAATAGATACAGTCATTTTCATCCATCAAAATTTTGACATCAGTCAAGTGATTCTCACCAAAACTCAACTAACAAAGAAGGGTACCCACCTGGCCGCCTCCGATTTGATTAATTTGTATATATGTTATAGAGTAGTCTAAAATAACGGACACGTATTTTTTTTTAGCTGCCCATACTCAACTTCCTGGAAGAAATTGGCCTCCAAGGTACTGAAAAGTGACAAAACGCTCTAACTTCTATAGAGAGTTTTGTTCAAGCAAATTGGTAGTTAATATCTGGTTTGAATATATGTTGGAGAACATGAAAAAATAATAACGGCTTCTAAATGTAGCTACAGTAAATAAACAGTCATCTTCAGAAACACCTGACCCCTTACCCTTTCAGCTGACTCTAGCCTCCTAAGGCCCAGCCATACAATTGAAAAATCCGAAACGAACAAATGCAACTCTGTTCCAATTGAATAGGATTTAAATTTCATCGAACTGAATAAGTACTATAGGTAGGACCTTGGGCCTTAGGAGGTTAAGTTCCCAAAATTCTTCATTTAGCTTCTACCTCACATGGGGACTCCGTAAGTCCGTACCCTACCGCCTTGAACTTGAACTTGCCTCTGCTTGTTCGGTCTTTAAATTATTTGGCCCTTGTTACAACAGTTTCTGTTTAGTTATTTTTAACCCCAGCAGCAAAACTGCAATTTTCTCACTGCACGTGGTGGGATAAAGTACTTTTGAATGGCATTTGTTTGTTGTTTATATTTAATATTTCGCAAAATCAACTTGGCTATGATATTGGACACATTCATGTTTGTATTTATTTGATATCACATCAATTTGATGCTGAGTTATGGATGTCTTCTATGTATTTAAGTATTTACTTATATCCATCTATAATATACATTGCTGTCTTGTAACCCACAACACAAGACATATTGAGCTTACAGTGGGACTGGGTCGATTTGTATAATATTGTCCCATAATATTTATTTATTTAAGTACCTATGTATGTTCCAAAATTAATAATAATTCTTAATTGTAACGGAACGGAACTTTATCGTGTAAACCGATAGTTTTTTAGTCATCCTAGCGTTTAAGACGTTAAACACTTAGCTAAATCAATCTGTGTGCCTTGAGGAATCCTATCTTGTGTAGTGATTGAAAGACATAACCTAAATAAAACATAAGCTAGTCAAAACTCACAGCCCCCATATAAACTAGATTCATAAATATGTCCACAACTTTGACTCCCATCCCCAAGACATAAAGTTCCGAGACGACTACATATTTTAAAATTAATATTTAAAATTAACTCGACAACTTTCGATCTTATTGCTAAGACATAAAGTTTCTAGCTGCATAGGTACATATTTTTGAACATTCTCGCGCCATAAGTTACAATTTATGTGGCGAAGATGACCCGCCGTGCCGCCAGTTTTAAGGTATGACTTTAATAGTTTTATGAGACCCCATAAACACTGAGCATAGATAACATTTTAATATTCTTTATTTATGTATAATGTACCGGGTGTGGCCTGTAACACGAGCAAATAATTAAAACATGGATTGTACTCTTCAAATGGTGACACTTTTGTTCAACTACTTTTAAAAATTATGAAGTATTTAGACTTCCTATTTTTCATACAAAATAAATATTACAGTGAAACCTGGATAAGTGAGACTTCAAGGGACGAGCAGATTTGTCTCACTTAAAGAGGTATTCCACTTACCCAGGCTCTCAGTTAGCCAGGTACAAATAAATTTCTGTCTCATTTACAGAGGGTCCCATTAATAGAGGTGAGAATAGAGGATATATCTCAGTTATAGAGGTGGTTAATACGGTATTTTGTAATTATCTTTAAATGTTTAGGTAAAATAATCCTTCTTCTTCTTCCTCGCGTTATCCCGGCACTTTGCCACGGCTCATGGGAGCCTGGGGTCCGCTTGACAACGAATCCCATGATTTGACGATTTTTTTGAAAAATAATCCTTGTCCCTAAATATTTTTTAAGTCCGTTTAAATATATCTTTGAATTTATTTTGAATGTTTTTTCAAAGGATAGACTTTTTCAATTAAATTTGATACGGACTTTGCGTCTTAGAAATTTATTAAATGAAAATTTGTTGTTCTTGTTACTTATCAAGATTTCAGCTTTCGTTTCGATAGTTCTAACTACATAAAGTAACTAAATGAAACTTGAAGTCGTTTAGACACAATTAAGCAAATGCGGAATTTGTGGATAGACTAAGAGTTACCTAGTAAGAATACGGAAATAGATCAATAAAGTCCAAGTTAGAGAGGTCATAGATTGACTTTATCTCAGATACGTATTAAATTTAATTCGTATAAAATTCTAAAAAACAATTAGGAAAATGTAATCTTATAAATATAGTCTCAGTAAAAGAGGTAAAATACACTCTCTGTCTCAATTATAGAGGTAAATGTGACTATAAAATCACAACAACTAATCCCAGTTATAGAGGTTGGTTTTATCTCACTAACAGAGGTAATTCAGTGCTAAAGTGTCGGGACCGCATCATGAGTCCCAGCTATAGAGGTTTCTCACTTATCCAGGTCCCACTTAACCAGGTTTCACTGTATCTTCAATGGACGCCATCGCCACGCCATATCATTTATGATTGACGTTGCTTGTCACGCCTTAAACATAACAAAATTCGCAATACATTGCGTCATAGATTAAATTTTAAAGTGTATTAAAAATCAAACCACAAGTTATTTTTAAAAGTTGCTGAACAAATGTTGGTCAGTATGAGGAGTACAGCCTACAGTTAAATTTTTTGCTCGTATTACAGGCCACACCCGGTATAGACTAAACTGTGTGATTATTAATTTGTCTTAATATGTACCTCTTTAAGTTTCTATCAAAAAAATTGCCTAAAATATAGAAGGTAATTCGTAATTCAGCCTTATACGATAGGAATAGATATAGGTACATAGATAAAGGTACTTAAGGTACGATTGGTTTCTGTGATGAATCCAGCAAATTATTGATTCACTAATAAAAGTACTTAATAAATAATTATAATCTGCCAGAAATAAATACGTGCTTGTCTACGCCATCTAGTGACATTTTTATGAGAGTAAAATAATGGTTTTTTTTTAGTTCCATTTTATGTCGCACTATATAGATTATGATATAGATATTCCACAAAAAGCCGTTAAAAAAGTTAATGTAGCGATGGGATGAATAATGATGATGATGAGTAACAAAATTTCCTCAACAATTTTATATTATCCTAAGTAGGTATTGTCAATAAATTTAAAAGGTACCTTACAGAGTCTTGTTAATTAGTCAGGTATGGTAGGTTGGTAGTATAGTGGGTAATTTGAAGAGCGATGATTCAACATACAAGAAAGGAACATTGACTCATATGAGGATATTTACGTGTCGACAACTGCAGGGACCCGATTCAGAGGGCCTACCGCAAACCACGTTCGACGTGTTGCCTCTCTGTCGCACTTGTAAATTCGTACGTAAGTGTGACAGGGAGGCAACACGTTCGCGGTAGGCCCTCAGATCCAACAACTTGTTACGGTTTTGTTACGACCTTGAAAATCGCTCAGGCTGATTGGTGCTTGCGAAGTGAAGTGACCTTGAGAGGCACACCAGTCGTATCAAACCACATTGTTAAATTAGAGTTGACGTCCATATTGCTGGACTAGAGCGGAAAAAACATTGTTGATAGGAGGCATTATGTCATGTCAGCGTCTATACGGTCCCTATTCCTATCTCTAATAATATTATAAAGAAATGGAATAGTAACTCTGTAGGTACTAGGTACCTATGTCTGTATTCAAAACGGTATCGTCTTGGGTCGTCCTATTCCTTTTTCGTCAAGTTCTTAAATTAGTCCTATTCTGCTTTCGTCACTCATTCTACATTGGTCACAATCGTCGGTGGCTTTCAATGTAGAATGAGTGACGAAAGCAGAATAGGACTAATTTAAGAACTTGACGAAAAACGAATGGGACGACCCAAGACGATACCTTCAAAACGATTTCGACGAAATTTGGTATGGAGATAGTTTGAGTCCCAGGAAAGGACATAATACGCATCACATTGACTTTTATTCAGCCTAACTGATATATTGACTAACTATGAAATTGGAGCGCTGGTGCCCTAACAGTAAGAGCGTGCGACTTTCAATCTGGAGGTCGCCGGTTCGAACCCCGGCTCGTACCAATGAGTTTTTCGGAACTTATGTACGAAATATCATTTGATATTTACCAGCCGCTTTTCGGTGAAGGAAAAGATCGTGAGGAAACCGGACTAATCTCAATAAGGCCTAGTTTACCCTCTGGGTTGGAAGGTCAGATGGCAGTCGCTTTCATAAAAACTAGTGCCTACGCCAATTCTTGGGATTAGTTGTCAAACGGACCCCAGGCTCCCATGAGCCGTGGCAAAATGCCGGGACAACGCGAAGAAGATGATGACTAACTATGAAAATATTGGCAAAAGGACTGTCGGACTATATCGATACCATTGTCGTAGTAATTCGTAAATTAATAAGCAATTAAATAAAAGTACAATGGTTTACAGGTCACAAAACCTGCGGCTAGCATTAACAATTTTCTTCTAACAATTTCGCTTCATTAATAGCCATTTTATGGGCCAATTAACATTTGTTACTTTTCAACAAATAAATATAACAACATCCTATCTTATTCTCACCAAAATTCTAAAATCAACTATATTTCAAAGACATAAAGTTTAAAATTGGAACGCGTTTGAATCGTGATGTGAACATGTGAAAATTGCCGCTCGATTTGTATCATCGCGGAGACAAAATGTCGGAAGTTTTTTTTTTTCAACGGAAGGAAGACGAAGGCTTCCTCCAGTGTGCCTGTTTAGGTGCTTTTTATGGTAATCGCGGAGATTTGCAGGCGACTCTTAGCGCGCTTATTCATGGGAAATTAGAAGGAATAACATTGTCGCCGAAAAAAGACCTAAGAATTTGGCAGCTCTTTTGTTTATTGTCCACAGAATTACAAATATACGTTGTATGCTGTAGTTGTGTGCTATACTCATGTAGTCGCTCTGAGGTGAATACCAAAACCATAATAAAAAACTTTGCTCTTAATAATCTCATAATAAAAAAATTAATATTACATATTAATTGCTACTGTGTGCTAGTACCTACTAGGTGCCTATGTTATTTTTAATAAATGTGCCTTGTAGATGCTTACAGTTAAATACAACAAGAGCAAATAAAAACATAATTTTCTTAAACAAAACTTTCATTATTCTAAATAAGCACAAACAAGCTTTTGGGTACTTTGCCCAATTGCAAGATCTTCAAATGCCTCTGTAGCAGGAGTTAAGAATTGCCAGTTTTATAATATTTCGTTACAATTTCATCTGAATGTAACGGAACGTTTTCGACAGAAGGGTTCCGTAATTCTGACCATTTAGCTGAATTAAATTTGAGAAGAAAATGCAGATGTAAAAGAGTAATTGCAATACATAATTTAATATAGGGTATATTATAGTTTATGTGACTGAGCTAAAAGCGAGTGACTCGTATAGGTACCATATTTTCAATGGCGTAAAAAAAGTGAAGGTATATCTATAATATCACAGCACTTTATAAAACAAAGTCCCCCGCCGCGTCTGTCTGTTTGTGTGTATATTCGCGATAAACTCAAAAACTACCGAACGGATTTTCATGCGGTTTTCACCTATCTATAGAGTGATTCTTGACGAAGGTTTAGGTGTAAGTATAATTTATTTACCCGTGTGAAGCCGGGGTGGGTCGCTATTGAAATATAAATACAATTGGTCATTTATTTCAACTTTCTCGGAAACGTTCGTAATATTTGTCATGTTACTTAGTCTCACTATTTTTTGTACCGAGACTGGCTGAAATAGCAAGACAAGAAAATAATATGCACTACAACTGTACAATCCGTCATTCCATTTCATCGCAAAAGTTCCGTTCCACGCACCCTCGAATGCATAACAGACAACAGCTAATCCGAACGTTATCGTAAATTGTCAGTTTATGACGTGCAGAACGACCGCGGGGCGCGGGGTAGGGGGGGAGAGTTTTCTAATTTCGCCCCTCACGCCATTTTGACGCGGCTAATTCGTGTAAGCAGTTTCTGAACGCGCTTGTTTTGAGCTCTTCAATTTTACACAAAACAATTTACAGTTGGGATGAGTCCTGTGTAGGTGAGAATAAGCGTGGTTTTAGATTGTGTTTTTATAAAATATGTTGGCAAGGGGCTTTTACCTACAGCGCAATTTACATACATTCTGTTTGTTCGGTTTTTAAATTGGGAATTAGCCGTGTTAATTGTGAATATTGCGATACGCTGTTTTTGTACGTCATTGTAATTATTGTTTATTTGGATGAAAGATGTTTGCTTAAGCCGATATTGGGGAGGTCTCGGAACGTGTTTCGGCGGTTTATGGAATACTTAACTCTTATACGTAATGCATGAAAATGGACAATAAAATTAAGGACGTGACGTTTTTGGGCCGATTTCTTTTTATTGACAAAAATTTTTGCTTAGATTTTGATAAAATTTGGTGGATTGATAGAATTCCCTATTCTGTACAGTCGACGTCAAAGATATGTTTACATTTTTCACCTTATTACAAGGGAGTAAGGGGCTGTTCATAAATTACGTCAGCTATTTTTGACGATTTTTGTCCCACTCCCCCCCCCCTAAAATCATCCAAATGTGACGTAATTTATGAATAGCTAAGGTGCAAAAGTGTAAACATATCTTTGACGTCGACTGTATAAGATAAGCACAATTTCACCGTATGGTATTTTCGTAAACCAACGGAAAATTAAATTAGGTACATACATATTTTTCGGGACAAGTTGTGATATCGTATTTATCTGGATAAAATTTGCCTCGTTTGAAGTGCTGCCTGGGGCACTTCATACCATCAAATTTCGTCCAAATTTAACGAAGAAAATTCGTCACCGAAATAAAAAATCGGCTCTAGCATCCCATGGAATACAAAATTAGAAGCAAGATCAAGATCTGAGTCGGTCTAGATATTTTGCAGTACGGTTACCATCAGTTTGTCACTGACATAAACGCCGTCGAGAACGTAATTTACTTTCTATACATCTCGCTCGCACTCGCATATTAGTGCAAACGGGATGTATAGAAAGTAAATTACGTTCTCGACGGCGTTTATGCCAGTGACAAACTGATGGTAACCGTACAGGTCCTATACCTATAACTATTTAACGTTATTAGTACTTTTTATGTGAGAGTCGATCAGGACATTTTCATCATACCTAAAAATTTTTACTCAATCGAGTTTTTTTATGACGCAACAGTTGGCAACCTTCCTAAATGGGACTGAAAAAAAAACACATCCCAAAAATGGCTGCCACTCATGTCATTCCACCCTAATAAATAACCCGAAATCCAATAATTATCATCCGATGCGCCACAAATCAGTCGTACGCGCATACTAATGCTGTATCCTAACATCAGATTAAAAACATCAATACCTGTCGCTGTAGGAACTCCCACGTAATTATAGGCAACAATAACCGCGGGATTAACATATATCAAGGTGGAATAATTGAAGGAATCGATTAAATGAAGAGTATTAATTGTTGATGCGCGGGCGCTGGTCGGGAGGGTTATTCTGAGAGGAATGAAGTTCGTCCGAGTTTCAATCATTACTTATAGAGGTTTTCTAAAGGTCTTATATGATGAGAATGAGACTTGACACAGTCATTGTGTATAATGTTGGGATCAGATCTTACAATTTGACATTTCATGATTTCGCGATCATTTCATAAAATGATCGGGATATTATTTGGGAAACAGAAATATTTTGATAAAGCATTTTTGGATCTTTGCTACACGTCACAGCGTCATCTAGCGTGCAATTTGATAACTAAATAAAATCTATTCGCGTCTGGGATAACTCTCTAGTTATCTTAGTAGTCTTTATTTTATTTATTACAATTTTGAACAAACCTCCGTATAATTGATTTAATAATGCACCGATGTGATATCATAAGCGCCCTCTGTCAATCACGCTTAAACCTAAAAGTATCGATTACTACAACGTACTAAACCCCTGTACGGTTACCATCAGTTTGTCACTGACATAAACGCCGTCGAGAACGTAATTTACTTTCTATACATCTCGCTCGCACTCGCATATTAGTGCAAACGGGATGTATAGAAAGTAAATTACGTTCTCGACGGCATTTATGCCAGTGACAAACTGATGGTAACCGTACTGGTGTAAATTCCATTCGTCAGCGTGACGAGCGTTCGCGTTTGTGTTATGTCTATTTCTGTATGGGATCTTAAACAGCGCTCCATGCGGGACGTTTTGGAAACTCACAATCCCATACAAAATAGGTCACGTCGCGCTATCGAATGTTTACACTAGGGGTACTGAACTTAGGGTTTGCAATCATCCGAATCCAACTTGTATGGTACTTGAATCGAAACCCGGACACGACGGGTCTTCAGCACAGTTAGGATCCACCAACCGCAGCCATTTGGTTGAAGCTGCAGTAAAGTTTCGTTGCGGTTTCAGAATAGGGCCGCAGATCAGTTTCATGTCCGTGGGATATTAGATGTCCGTCCGTCCGTCCTGTAGAAATAAAACGAGCCACGAATGATTACTACTAATAACATATTTGCATGTAGACGCTTGTTGCTATGTGCTATGTGGAGTGTATTATTTGTACATTTGTAGTGAAAGAGTAAATAGTTTAGTGTTAAGTATGTAGTTTGGAGTCTATATTAACAACATTTACAATAAATTACTAATAATTATGTATTTATGACTGTGCAAGCACTTTTAAGAATATTAGAGGACCAAAAAATTATATACCACTAAATACAGAAGCAATTATCAATTTTTTTTAAAAGGGATGGATTTTGTACCTATTCATTTAAATAATCTAAAATTTTGAACATTATTTTGTAGAGTTTCTTATTTTCGGTGTGTTATTAGTATACAACTTTATTTGCAATTACACACTTTAGTAAACCTATATTAACATATCAAATCGTGCCTTTCCATGCACAGTGTGAGCTTAAGACTTAAAGTGATCGATGAATTGGTGATTAATATATACTTACATATTTTTTAATATTATTATATAACATTTTTCCCCCTAATTATCACCACCACAGATAACGCTAATTTATCTCCACACACATCCGTCACCGTTAATCGAAATGTTTTTTGCCGCCAATGTCCCCGGGTTACAATACGTCATTTTCCACACATGATCACCTCCCGACGGATTAGGAATGACGCATTTCCAGAACATGTTAAGCGCCAAGAATTGGCATATTTCCATCGCGAGTTATTGCCGCAAGGGGACCAGAATAAGAGCGATCTCTGGCAAAATTTGCAACTTTTCACTTGACACCTGTTGGCAATGGCTACATAAATGCTAAACTTAGCAACTTCTGAAGTCACCTAGTAAACACATTTGCTAACTAGCAACTTATTTTTCTGTGTCGTATGTTTTAGCAACATTCTCCTCCCGTCTAGTATGTTTGAAAAATTATTGGCAACTTCACTTACTTTGCGGTTTAAGAGAAATTAAATACATACTTTGGCGAACTTTCGAGCGATTTGGTTTTTTTAAGAGACTTGTAAGGTCCTTCAATCACATATGGACAAGGGACACAGCCGCCTTGCAGCTTTAGCTGAAAGATTTACCAAGTTGACTGATTAAGACGAAAGGGGGCGACTTTTACTGGGGGGAAAATGAGGACTACGTTTGTATGAAGAAGCGGTAAAGACGTGCTGGGGGCATTTTAACAGCTAACACAGTGGATTCCGTGAGTGCATGATTTTGGCTGACGCAAACACTCGCGAGCTTGTCAAGCAATAAAAATATCACCCCTGTCATATACTCCCTTTCAGTTATCGACAACGCATCAACACAAAATAATGAGCGAAATAACCCCCCACAAAACGACAAATTCTCACACGAATTCACGCGACTTACGACCTTTCTTACTAACAATCACAATGGCACCATCTGCAGACAGAGGCGCTGTCGTCGAAATTTGTCAATTATGTTTTTTTTTATGATTTTCTTTTACGTCTTATGTTAATCTTCTTGACGTATGAGTATTCCCGTATGGATGAACGTGTTGTTTGATTGTTTGGCTTTGCAGGTGTTTTAGGGAAGTGTTATAAAGGAAAATGTCATGCTCTTATTAAGGATGAATAAAATACATTTAAATATTTTTCTATCTAAGTATTGGTAAGTACCATTTATTTACATAATTAAATATACAGAGCTGAGGTACTACAAATACTACAATACAAATACAAAACTAAATTAATAACTAGCTTAAATCTAAAATAGGCCCTTGAGGCATTGTACGATGCTGGTGGCATTTCCTCGTTGTAAGTATGGTATCGCAATGCTGATACGTTGTGCGAGGAAACCGCCAGCTCTTCGGTCACCAGTTACGTCAACCAGACGCTTCGAGATTTCTGCAATTTAATGTATCTAGAGACTTTGACTATAAGATAGACGATTAGGTAGATAGAATTATATGTATATATAGAAAGTTCAATGACATACAAAATACACAGGACTGAGATTGAGATTAGTTACCATTTTGTGAAAGTATTTACTTACACATCTTAGCCTATGGTCGCATGAAACACCAGCGACACTAGCGTTATCACATCCGTTTAACCATACCTAACCAAATTAAAATCATAATAAGCAATTTAATATTTAAATGTATGCTGATCTTATGACCTCTTCATTTTCAATAAATAAGTTATATTTATAGCAATGAATCAATGATCTATGTTCAAATGACAGAAACATGTGGGCATGCCGACAGCCATCAGAAAGATATTTATGACTTTTTATTTAATAATTGCATTAATTTATTACTAAATGTTGGTGTTAAAGTGAGACAACTTACATCATGAATAATATTTCTTTAATACCAAGAACTTGCTTTGATAAATTGGATAAATGTATCTGTCAGGTAACAAGTGTTGCTATATTACGGCTTGCACGTGATGCCTTACAAAATAATTATAATTAATTTAAAAACAACGACGTTTTTCGCTTTCTGCGTTACCCAAAAATAGTACAAAAAATTGCAGACGACCTATATTTTAGGTCTGGTGGCGCCATCTACATTTCCCAATAAGAACTAACACATTTTAATTGTGTGTTGTTTATATCATATTATTTTTTAAACAATTATCAAGTCTTACTAATTCTCAACACTTCTTAGAAAGACGTATTTCAATAGTTAACCCTATTTTTAATTAAAAAAATTACGGCATTTTGATAACAGTTGTATAACTTTTATAACCCGGACTAGTTGTATGTATTTATTATTTAATTATAGGTATTTGGTTGAGAGGAAGCTCTGTTTACCGTTCCAAGAGTTAGTAATGTAAAACTACGTATATGGAAATGTTTAGAACTACTAGCGCCATCTAGTTCGTACGATGTAAACTAAAATATAATTATCTTATGAATTATATCTTAAAAACCTATAAGTGTATTTTAGATACCTATAATTTAAACTAAAAATATAAAAAATAAATTCCCACCTTTAAAACATGTTATTATTAAATTTATAACACACATTATTACTAGCGTCATTATGACACCTCATTTTTCCGCGCGCCGCCATGATGGATTAACGTCACGCGTTTTCTTTTTAAAACGCAAACAAGCCAGCACCCAGCCTTTCCAGCCAGCTAATATCGGTTAATACCTTGCCAATCATGTCGCGAGTCAATTTTCAATTTTCCCGCTTAATAAGAACGTCAACGGCGAACAAAACGCGGTTATTGCGTTTGGTTATGATAAAAGTTAGCAACAGCTTTATTTTTTAAAATGGAACGTTTTGTTATTTTCGCTATTATTGTGTCGTGAACGAAATTGGTGTTGTAATTTTCGAGATTGATTTTTGAGGGAAATTTTGGACGGGGCTATTATTTTAGTTCACGTTTTCACTATAAACAACAATTAAATATACTTTAATATAAAAAAATATAAAAAATATCATATCAAACTATCATTACCCTATCGTCATTCGTCATCATTAACCACTATGAGTACGACATCATTATGACGTAATCACAATAGAGCGCGCCAAACGGAAGCACAGAACGTGTTAGATAATTTCGCCCGCTCTGTCATGAGCAGAGTGGCGCAGTGGAAGCGTGCTGGGCCCATAACCCAGAGGTCCGTGGATCGAAACCACGCTCTGCTAAGTCTTTCAAGGCTTATATCTTTTTGCTTTTTTTTTCAAACAATACCTACTGATGATTATTAGTTTTTGTTTTTATGATTACTTAAGCAAGAATAATGTATATACATAGTTATAAAACAATTTTGTGTTTGGCTTTGTGAATATTTTACAAATAATTTATTAACGTGTTTTACTTATATATTTTAAATTATTTTTTTCTACTTTTCTTGCATAAGTACTCTTATTAAGTAAATAATACCAACCTAGCTTTGCTTCCTCCTAGTATGAATACCAAACAAATATTAAAAAACTCAAGTCCGAATAAAAGTGAATCGAAACCATTAGTTTGCGTCTGCATTGATTTATGTTTAATTGAAATGGCGGCCATTTTGATTTAACTCCAGTAATGACAGCTCGCGGTCGCTCGTGGCTATCTGCACAATGGACATTGTGTTGTGGGGGGTCAAAAATAGATGAATATGTTCCTTCATTGCTTGTAAGTACGTGCTTTACCCAGTTGCTAGGAGGTCCAAGTTTAAAAAATGTATAAATAAATAGTTTGAAAAACTTTTGAATTTGTATTTTGCCAAATGCGACTTCAACGAAGCCACGCCTTTCTGTCGCCAAAATAGTATTAAACTGTGGTCGGTGCAATTGTCCCTTAGTATGTATGGTGTTTGTAATATGGGCCTTGTTGCTTATTTATTTATTTTGATTTATTTTATTTATTTATTGAGGAGATAACACAGAAAACATACATGCGGTGAACAAAAAGACTTAAAATGACCTTAAATACAGATGCTTCCATATACGTATCTCACAGAGAAAATATTTATGTACCTATATGTATATTGCTTGATTTTACAATAAAATATATAAATAAATATGCGTAGCCACCTAATTATAGTAAAGATTAGATACGGTTTCTGAAAGACTGGTCAATAGCAAAAACAGAATAGGTAATAGATATTATACATAACTCTTTAAGCGGCAGGAACCGGCGGCATAAAATGGTACAAAAATCAAATTCCTTGACATTAACAGAAATTCCATTTTGTAGTACAAAATTAAGCATGAATAACAAAACTTTACTACCAGGAATGTTGCCATGCAAATCCGAAAGACCTGTCAGATGTAATGATGTAATAATTATGCAGTTAGGCGAGTGAAAGGGAAATCTAATGATTCGTTTAAGCTTAATGGCGGAGTTAAAGTGTTACAGGAAATCTTGGGGATATGAAAGTCTAGGTTTAATCACAGCACAGGCAAATACACGGCCTACAGCAAAAATCGAAATTTCGTTATCTGCTTCTCTGTCACACTTGCATACTCGAGTGAAAGAGTTAGTTCGCGGCCTCACTTTTTGTGTATTTTTAGACGCAATCTGACTAACTAGTAGGTATATTATATAAAAGCTAACTTTTATATATTTTGTCTGTGTCTACTGTGATAGGTATATATTTGGCAACACCACCATCGCCAACCTAATAATAATTTGTGGCGTTTAAATCTAAACGGTAGGTACAGCCACTCCAGATATATCGCTGCGGACTTAATTTAGTCGATGTTTAATTTTTATTGAGGTAATTCTACCAATTGGTATTAAGCAGTTTGATTAATATGTCAAAGATCCCATAATTGTCACGTAAAAACTAGAGATCTATGAATAGGTCTGACAATCAGTGTCAGTTCGCACCTTAAATCGCAAGGAAACATAAATATACATTCCTCCGATCAACAGCTTATATATTTCACACAATAGGTTCAAAGGTGCCTATCAGTCATTGGCTTACCACGCCAGCACCATTAGTACGCGTCAGACTTGCGCGGAAGATGGAGCGTTCTACTCGAGGCCATTAAACGGGCCAATCACAGCGCAGTGCGCGCGCACCCCGTGGAGTTCTTTATAACACTCGCGCGCACGAATATATCACACGTCAACTCTCAAAAGGGTTTTTACAAACGTATCTCTTATTCGTCATCGTTAAAGTTAATAAATTATTTAAACTTTTTGATGTTTCTTCTTATTGCGATGGCATAAACGCTATTTTATTAAGACGTCTTGATCGCATGACCAAGGATCGTAATGATCGGGATGTTAATGAAAATGATGTACCAATATCCTTATAAATCAATGGATCTGTGGATTAGTTAACGTGAATTTCATATTCATGGGTTTGTCAAGTCGAAATATTTATGTTGAATGAGATATATCATATCATGTTTAAACTGTTTAATAGATGTTGGTTTTTATTAAGACAAAGATTTCTCTTGTTTTTGTTTTTATACATGGCCGACGTCCGACGTGGCTATTTCGATTCGTTTGAGACGAATGTCATTTATATGTAAAATAGTTTTGATGTATTTATTATCAATGGGCCTTATGGGGCTCTGTTGCCTAAGCATAAATGATACCAACTTCAATATTGCCAAACAAAACTACTGATGCGCGGCGCACTTTCGCGAGGTCGAAAGCCATCAGGGGGTTAGCATAAGTTGCGATTTCGCGCGCGAGTCCATACTTGCAGTCGCGCTTGAAGTATGGAGTCGCGCACGAGAACGCAACTCAGGAAGGCCGAAACAGCAACAGCACTATCAAAGTCTGTTACTTAAAAGGCTATTAAGGCCTGATAATGAGCTTCGAGGACCAGCAAAGGACAAAGGCTAAGCTCTATGTAGAGCTAAAGCTCCGGACCATAGGAGCACGGCGAGCTTCCATGTGAGGTCAGAGGCCGAGCTGCAGATGGACCAATAGTGGACCTAATTTTCAAAGTGTGTAAAAGAAGAAAAGCCTGACGTAACCTTCGAGAATATATGAGCAGAGCCGTGAAAATTTGCGAGATCTACAGTTTACAGAGACACTATTAGTTTCAGATTACGTAGCTATTCGTAATATCCAAAGACCATTTTCATTAGAGTATGACACATGCAAAGCTACCTATGTTAAGGAGGGTATTTAGGTATTTGTCTTTAGAAAGACTCATGTGCTCATTTTTTGACATACGAATCCCAAAACAAAGCCCAGACGCTTCGGCAATCAAAATGTCCCATTTGTCATATTATCTGGCACGATGAAGTACTTTCTCGCAATAAACCTAATGACACAAATATGGCGCTGCGTGAAGGGCATATTCCTATAGCTTTCTGAGTATTCGCTGCAATTAATTAAAATATGTTTTAATTCCCAAATTAAGCGAAAACTTGTACCCATTAATATCGCCGTGAGCGGTTTGCCGCCTATATGATGGAAAATTGCTGGGAGGACATTGTGTTACAAAGACCGGAATGGTGTTCTACTGTTCACAAAAAACATATCTGTAAACAACATATCCGCAGGATGCGACCTAAGCCCTCCTACACATATACCCCGCAGCTCGACTGGACAACTCCACTGCGCATCGTGTGACCGCATCTTCAAAACCGTTTGGTTTTGCGAGCCACATTAGAGCATTTCATAATCCAGACAAGAACTGTCAATGGAGTCGCCATTTCCGGATACGGCAACGAAAACACATTTCCGGGCTAAGTGCAACCAAACCAGAGCCCTATCGCAAAAGTCGAAATGTCGTTAACTGCATCTCTATCGCTTGCATATGCAAAGAGGCACAATAGTAGATTGTTAACCAAGGATTGAAAGGCACCCATTTCTGTCGAGGTAGTTTGGCGCTCAAACGCATTGAGAGCGTCAATAGTCCGAGACGGAAATGGTGCCTTTCACTCGAGTTAAACACTCTACTTTTCATATCGAATGCGAGGAAACCAAACAAAACAAGGCAATTTCGCAAAATCAGTAATTGAAGTACCTAATAGACCTACGGCCATGATTTTTTTCCTTAGGACTTACTTGCAATCGGAGACTTTATATGTGTGAAGATTAATAACCCCTAGCGAAAATCATTTAGATTGAAATATTTACGAAAACACACATTTTTCAACAAACTGCAGTAGTTTTAAAATTATTTGTTCATTATAATATGAAAATCAGCGGGATTGCCTCTTACTTTCTCATTTTATACTTTTTCGTTCTAAAAGCCGCAATAGACTACCGGACCGCACCGCGACCTTGGTGCGCCGTACCACGTAAGTAATAACATAATAAAAGTATTTTAAATATTAAATAATAATTTAATTGATAATATAAAAAAAATATATCTTGTATTTTATTTTATTTTCATGAATATAGTGCTAAATAACTTTAAAAACCAATTTAATATCGTACAAACGTTTGACTGTGGCTGTACAAGATTCTGCCTTTGCTCATTTACGCAAGTGTAAGGTTTAAAAAAATATTTTTGGTGTATTCCTTTTGGTTCCCGCCTTATGAAATCGAGTAAATAGAATTCAACGAAAGAAATCAAGAATAATTTGTTTTTAACAATTTACTTACATATTTTTTTATAAAAAAAGGATCAACGTCGGATTAGTAAAATTAAACAATTACCAATTGTTCCAGGCGAGGAAACAAAGACATTATTTTTCCATTTTGTTTCCACCCAGTTGTTCGTGGGACGGGGACGCAAAGGAGTACACCTCTTTTCTGCGCTAGAGCATAAACGTATCACTTTCTGCGCACCTTTTAGAACAACAACGACCCACTTTCAGAGCATGAGATATGAAAAGAAATTTACACGATAGGTTCGATGAGCCAGAATCAGTTTCATAGCCGCCAGGCGCCGCCACTGTCGCACACCCAACACTACGGCCCGAGGCGACATCTCGCGACGCCGTTAGAACGCCAGCGCAGCGGGTCGCGAATTGAGATGCGCGTGAGTTCGGAAAGTTATCTTTATTGTTTAAATGATGGGTTGATTGTTGCCGGATTCTGCGATATGCTCATTTCCTTTGTTTAATATTTATATCTTAATTTTTTTGGCATACCATCACGCCAACTGACAGTAAGTTTATTTCATAATTTTGTCAAAAACATGTAAAGTATGACGGTTTTATTTTGAGACATCCACTGATGTGACTAGTCTAAGGTAGTAATGAATAAAATCATACACGGACACAGATTATATGACCATAAGCAGGTACCTATAATTGCTAAATCTAGTGATAGGTACATTTTAATAGACTCATAATTATATAAACAAAACATTTGACACCGCTCGTGATTGAGAGGAGGCCTGTGCCCAGCAGTGGGACGTATATAGGCTAAATTATTTATTTATTTATTTGAAAAATTTTAACCCATCCACCTATGTAAGCACGGTTTTTCGTAAAGAATAACCGTAGATATTGGGTTCAAAGTTGATTAAGATGGCAGCCGTGCGTCAAAACAAATACGATGCACGGTAAAACACACTATAAGTACAAATACATCGTGTAGGTATTTTTGATAGCTACGACCGCATGATCTAAGGGTAGTCTTAGCCCTATTGAACACACTTTCGTAGGTTTTATAAAGAATGTACGATTTTTTTACCATACTTGTACAAAAAAATCGTCATTACGATCCCTTCGCGCTGTCAAGTAGAAACAAATCTAATAAATAAACACCTAATTTTTGTAATTTCGAAAAAGTGCTTCAAACAAAAGTTTTGTCACCGGACATGACAACATCGTAAAACCCTAGTCTAAACAACGGCAAGTACCAGGTAATGAATCGGCAACTCTCCACGGACGCATCCGTCCGGCAACTTCTGATGTCGGAAATTCGGATTTTAAATGATTAGCCCGTCCGGTCCACTAGTGGGGACACGGAATGATGGATCGGGGATAGATGGGTCAGGTCGCCTAGCATGTGGCACTGAAATGTGGATTATGCGTTTTGAGACATAGCAAAATAGGTACGATAAATACGATAATCTGTGTTATGGGGCCTAGAGTCAAGGCGACAATCGATGATTGATAGAAAATGCCAATCGAAACTTAAATATATTCTTTACATACTTATTTTTTTCTTTTCGTTTGGCGTTTTTGTCGATGTACGATTAATGTATCTTTGCTAATATTTACTCATTTGATAAACAGTAAAACGTTTGAGTTTATAAAGCATAGGTTATTGGGCCAGATTCTCCTTTTTAGATGTTCGTTAGCGGGTCATAAAACGAATAGATTGACATTTGATTTTCATCAGAATATCAAAGTACTTAGTCTATCAGTCAGTATAAAAGTCTACGTAGTTTCGACGTTACTGTGTGAAGTACAAACTCAACAACACTAAGCTGAATGTGCGTTTTCGATAATTTCCCAGCTTCTTTAATACTGTAACATCTCTCCAAAACTACTCCAAAACGCTAAGAGAACATATTAAAGAACAATTAAAAGGCTATAGGCTTGGAATCAATTATAATTCCCATTAGACGAGGGCGGGGCGGCTGATTTATGCGCCTGCACCTTGCTTGCAGCTGCCGCCAGAACTCTGACCTCTATTGAGATAGTACGCTGCCAATTGGGTAGGTACTTACTATATAAACCAGTTTTACATTGTCAGTATTAGCACCCAAAAATCATAGATATATCACCTATAGGTATAGTATACCCGGTATACGAGATAGGTCAGTCAGCAACAGCGGAATTATTTCTGGAATCTATCAGTAGGTTAGGTTCGAAAAGGTTAAAAAAAGCGCTGGTGGCCTAGCGGTAAGAGCGTGCGACTTTCAATCCGGAGGTCGCGGGTTCAAACCCCAGCTCGTACCAATGAGTTTTTCGGAACTTATGTACGAAATATTTGATATTTACCAGTTGCTTTTCGGTGAAGGAAAACATCGTGAGGAAACCGGACTAATCCCAATAAGGCCTAGTTTCCCCTCTGGGTGGAAGGTCAGATGGCAGTCGCTTTCGTAAAAACTAGTGCCTACGTCAAATCATGGGATTAGTTGTCAAGGGGACCCCAGGCTCCCATGAGCCGTGGCAAAATGCCGGGATAACGCGAGGAAGAAGAAGAGATCAGTAGGTTAGGTACAGATGTGTAGTGCATAATTATTTTCCATCGTATTTTTACGGAAACGAACTAACATGTCTTGCTATTTCAGCCAGCCTCGGTACAAAAAGTACTGAGGTTGACTGAAGTAGCATGACAAATACGAACGTTTCCGAGGAAATACGATGGAAAACGATTATGCACTAATTCTGTATCATTATCATCAGTACGGATATGATGGTAGTTGTTGCCTATGTGACAGCGGGTTAAAGACAGTGTCTGTCACTTTCAATCCCGTGGTCTTAAAAAGTGACGGAAATTTTGTCACGCGGATAATGTCATCCATGATAAGCCTGCCGTAGGGTTAGGACGGTCGGCTCTTTATCATTTGTCACCATGCCTGTCACGTTCTATCAAATATGTAAGTGCGAAAGTGACGCATGGCATGACAGGTGATAAAAATGCGACCATGATACCGCGTCAAATCAGTAAATTAATGATTCTACAGGTCCCTTCGGTGGCCGACCTTTTAGTGTTCATAAGTGAAGAAAATGAATGAACGAAGGTGTTGTGAAGTGAGTGAACGTTCTTACAGCGACCGATCGATGCCGACGTCGTTATTCGGACGACAGCCTTTGACGGGCCGCGTTCCGATACGCTCTACGAGGATTTTGATCAGTTCTAGTTTCTAGTAAATGAATGAAGGTATTGCGTAGTGAGTGAACGTTCTTACAGCGACCGATCGATGCCGACGTCGTTATTCGGACGACAGCCTTTGACGGGCCGCGTTCGGATACGCTCTACGAGGATTTTGATCAGTTCTAGTTTCTAGTAAATGAATGAAGGTATTGTGTAGTGAGTGAACGTTCTTACAGCGACCGATCGATGCCGACGTCGTTATTCGGACGACAGCCTTTGACGGGCCGCGTTCCGATACGCTCTACGAGGATTTTGATCAGTTCTAGTTTCTAGTAAATGAATGAAGGTATTGTGTAGTGAGTGAACGTTCTTACAGCGACCGATCGATGCCGACGTCGTTATTCGGACGACAGCCTTTGACAGGGCCGCGTTCGGATATGCCCTGCGACGATTTTGGAAAACTCTAAATAGATTTCATTTATTATTCACGAACACGGGACTTAATCGCGTATAATTAAGTTTTAACATTACCGAACAAACTGCATTTGGTCGTGTTTATCAACTTGAACGTTTTGCACACTGTTGATGTCACTCGGTTTCAATAGCTTCCCTAACTTTTCTACTATAGAAATGACGATCCGTAGATTTCATGCTGTCTACCCACTCTACCCAGTACCGTCTTTACCATAAGTGCACACGGGGCCCGTGCCCAAGGCTCCCATCCTCAGGGGGCCCCGAAGGACAGACAGTAACAGTATATTTGATTACTCATAATAAATAGAAGATCATAGTAGAAAAATGTTAGTTTAATTCGCTTTCTTTACTTTCCAAAAGAGCCCCAAATTCTTATGTGCCCAGGGGCCCCAGCATAGCTTAAGACGGCCCTGTGTCTACCAGGCCAAAATGTCCCCATGCACCATTATAACAAGCTTTTAAATTAAACAACACTTCTTTAAACAACGTTAGAAAACCATTTTAAATGGCAATAAATGGTTCTAATTGTATTTATGATGTGGAAGGACAAAAAACGTTCAAACACATTATTTACTTACTTTATCGGGTAAATTAAAGTAAATCATAATGTGGGAAAATTCAATCAATTAATACATGGAACAGATCGAAATTACCCCTTGAAGTAAGAACTCTTTGCTTTTCACACCGACCTGCAAATACTCGTACCTTTTAATAATAAATTACCCAAGGCGATGATTGCCGGTTGGACGACGGACTATTACTGTCACGTTGACGAGTTGCTGACAGTTTGGAAAAGCCACCGATCGATAGTGTTTCCAAAGTTTATGACGGTCTCACTAAGTTACACTTTTACATATTAACAGCAGAAAACTATTTAACGAGACTTATATTAGCTAGAAGAGTTAAAGGTTAATAAAAATAGGAATACCTACGTGTTTTCTTTGGGAAACTTTTATCATGTCATGACTACTTAAGTAAAGCCTGACCAAGTAATACATGATCATTGTCAAGAGGGCGCTGTTATTCTGTTATTCTCATGTAGGAATACCCTGACAGTTCAGTATATTATTTGAAAATTAGTTCCAGTGAAATTCCGCAACATGGCGCTTGATCATATATTACTGGTCAGGCTTTAAAATGCGACGGCCACAAAAGCCCTCGAACTAAGACCGCTATTCGTGGGGACATATCTGAACGGACTAGGTCAGTCTGACTGACGGAATGCACACAGACGCGCTGCAGTAAAGGTGACACAGCTACACATAGCGAGCTTTATACTGTAGACCAGGTACATAGGTACTGTGCTATAGCAAAGAGAATTTAGTATAGAGGCGGATTGTCAAAGTAAATTTTGTAGTCAGTACATTTACTGCCATCTTTCGACACACGGTTAACTCCACTAATAGAACGCCATTTGACTTTGATCCTTGTTCTTTAACAGATATATGTTTTTGTTAAATATCAAAAAGTGTCGCCATCTACACCAGTATAGGCCAAAGGTATGGCGCCATCTTTTCGAGCGATGGCATTTAATAGTGTCTGAATATGAACGTTCATTCAAAACTTTTTTTTTAGCCCGTTATAGTGTCCCACTGCTGGGCAAAGGCCTCTCCCCTTGATTTCCACAACTCCCGTTGTAGTGCTTTTTCCGGCCATTCAAAACTAGCCATACATATTTTAGGCAGCCTTAGCTTAGCTTATTAGCTTCTGTAGCAACCTTAGAATCCACCGATTGTCACAACTTCAAATAAGTTTATACCTACCCTAAGCTAACCAAACAATGAATATACATTCTTAACATCTATGACATAAGACTTATAACAACTTAACATATTATCACAATCCTTCGCGTGTAGGTAATAAACTCATTCAACTCAAAACGGTGTATATCTCATCAATTTTAAACGCATATAGGCCCTTTTAAATTGGAATTTAAGAATTATTCCAGTTGTTTCAATCGATAATGTATGCAAGTAATTAAGTACTGCAGAACTTCGCATTTGCATAGTCATCTTTCGGTTTAAAATGAGTTATGGGCATTCAGTCAGTTCTGCGCCGATCACGCCATGGCGACAGGTTGAATTTATGTACTTTCTGACTTCATTTGCAATCATGGAGAAACTTGCAATTATAAAATCAGTACTAACTACAACTTTTAATTTAACTTCACTTGTAAATATGTTTGTTTGGCACACATCATTCCTATCAGATTAGAAGGGGGTTGGCAATTGTCAATAGATGGCGCCGTCATAGTTTGCCCCTTTTTCTAAGAGATTTGGCTTTTTGGCTTTGCGGCTGCCTCGGTACTGCAGTGCGTCCGGCATGTTCGCTGATGCTCATGTGGACGGATTCCACGCGACACTGCGCAAGCGCTGCGCCGCCACGCTCCGCAGGGTGCGCGACAGCCGCCACAGTCTCCTGGCCGTTGTTGCTGACAGATGGGACAGTGACCTGATAAGGCACTGGTCCTCTCTGCATTTGTCATTAGTACCTAAGATAGTCATTTAAGTTTATTTTTAAGTTAACCTTAGCTATAAGTTTTTTAAATTGTTAAGATGTACTAACAAAATATGGACCATGTTTGTCTGAAATAAATGCATTTTATTTTATTTTATTTTTATTTTATTATTTTTTTTTTTTTAAGGGCTGGCAACAAGGACATAAAATTCCATTCAAAAAAAATTTACACTGGTTCTAGGGATTGACAGGGCAAGCTACGCTGGCGCCATCTGCCAAATACTTCGACCGGCCAACCCTATTAATGTCTGACGTCAAATTGTAGGTACTTGTAGGTACCTAGTGCATGTCAAAAATTTGCCGTTGAATCGATAACAAAATGTCCATTTCATTCATTTCATTTCATTTATTTATTTCTTTTACAATATGATATTGGCCAATGGCCTTGCCTGCTGAAAACAAATATGTACAACTTAGTGCTTTAAAAAACCGCCGTACCTGCAGAAGTTATTAAAAATTGAGGCTAACAATGCTAACGTCTACAAACACCTATAAGTAGGTACCTAAAGCTATTTGCCCTAGTTGCTCACAATAACCTAAATCAAGAATCCGCCAAAGAAACGCTGACAAATGATCCGTCAGCGCAACAATGGCGCGGTCGATACGTGGAGGTAAAATAAACAGCGAATTAAAACGACTATAATGACGGTAATGACAACCGTTTGTCGGTGACAATGGTGTCAGGCGCCGGGATTGACGCGTGACGCTGGCTACTACAGAAACTCGAAAGAGATATTCTCTGTTTATAAATAAATAAATATTATAGGGACATTCTTACACAAATTGACTAAGTCCTACGGTAAGCTCAAGAAAGCTTGTGTTGTGGGTACTCAGACAACGATATATATAATATACAAATACTTAATAAATACATAAAAAACACTCATGACTCAGGAACAAATATTTATGTTCATCACACAAATAAATGCCCTTATCGGGATTCGAACCCAGGACCATCGGCTTCACAGGCAGGGTCACTACCCACTAGGCCAGACCGGTCGTCGGTGTTTATAGTAATAACTACCACGCAACTTTATCAGTATCACAATGCATGGAAATAAAGGAAAAGTAGAAAAATTCCATGTCTCGGGCGAGATTCGAACTCGCGACTCCTTTGATACTAGCCCGCCGCGCTACCAACTGAGCTAATAAGAATTAGGCATTCTAAGTTTTGTGAGGGGTTTCTATGCATAGTGCTCTACTTAATCATGTTTAAATAAATTTTAAAACTACTTTCGACGTTTCCAGCGCGACATTGCATTCGTAGACCACGATGTAAGGTGTTCTTTCTTACATTATGATTAAAGTTTAAACCCCGTTTTAATTAGTTCAATTACAGACGAGAGTTAAAATAATTGTCGTCCCATCGAGTTGTAAGTGTTGTGACTACGGTAGGCGCCGCGGACAGGCGGATTATTAATGACGTCACCTCGGGACCGTCCCGGCTGTGTCACCCTAACCTGGTGACCCGATAGCTGTCGTTGGATGAAAAGTTTTTGTCATCACATCAAAGTGTTTGTAAAATTAATTGATTGTAAATAAGATGTACAAAATCTTATGATATTTTTTGTGTAGACAGATCTAGATGGCGCTGACCGACTCCGTACATCATACGGTAACTTTGGTTGTCAAATGTTGACTTTTGACAAGGGCTTCTACGATCAATCACTTTTGTTACTTCTTTTGTTGCTGTTATTTAAAGGCACCTAATTAGTAAAATTCCATGTAGAATGAAATAACGTTTACGTTTTGACTTTTGTTTTCAGATGCTGTCACCACGAGATGACGAAGATGACGACAGCCATCTTTGCATCAGATGCAACACCACCATCATTGGGCTCGACAACTACGTCAAGCACAGAAAAGAACGATGCACTAAATCCAAACCCCAACCGAAAGTTGAAATACCTATCGATCCTTTAGAACCCACTTATAACCTTGGAGCAGACGTATTCTTTCAGTCTTTAGAGCTTCAAAGCAGTGTCAAAAAGACTTCCCTATCACGACTGACTCCGCCGATAGCGATTACTAAAGCCAGCTTAGATAGAAAGAATGTTCTAGTAGTTGCATCAACTTCTAGTGACTTACGGACCATGAGTCCAGTGGAAAGTAATTTCAGGGGTGGT
Organism: Cydia splendana; assembly: GCF_910591565.1. Taxonomy (NCBI): domain Eukaryota; kingdom Metazoa; phylum Arthropoda; class Insecta; order Lepidoptera; family Tortricidae; genus Cydia; species Cydia splendana. Next base: position 22,114,172 of record NC_085967.1, on the reverse strand, counting down.
GACTGGATTGGTGGACACAGTTTAAGAATAGGCAGCAATGAGGACAACCAGACTAAATTAATAAATGCCGTAGCCAGTATAAGTGGTGCTGTAAAGAAGGAAGCGCCAACATCCTCTTACAGTATTGGACCTTTTATCGATTTCAAACCTGATGACGAATCTGATGAGTCAGACGATTCTGAAGATGAAGATGAAGAGGAACCGCCATCGGGTGGCAAATGGAAACCTCCTCCAAACTATACAGGGGGCAAATGGAGACCGGCATCTCCAGAGCATGAGGAATGGGTGATCAGAGATGAGCAGGAACATACTGGAGGAAAATGGAGACCGATCATGGCTGATGCTAATGACAGAGATGAAGATTATGATGCTCCACCACCAGGACATACTAAAGGGAAATGGGTACCAGGAGCCCATGAGAAATCGCACATCATGCAAACGACTATACAGTTGAAAGGATCTGTTCAATATTGGTGTGGTCCGTGTAATAGAAGATTAGGTTCTAGAGCGATTTATGAGAAGCATTTATTGTCTAAATTACACATGAAGAAAGTGCTGCCTGAGAACGAACTGGAGTTCTCAGGACATTTGCAGCCATTGAGGAGTACTGTTGAACAAAGCAGTCGCAAATTGAGATCGGTTAGCAAACCTGAATCAACGAAAAGTATTCTCCGAACGGAACTCGAAAAGAAGAAAAAGAGAAAACGTAAATTACGCTTCGTCAACTGTCCTGGCTGCAAATCGAGGGTCCGGCAGCATTTGATGGGAAAGCATTTAATATCCCATTACCATTTCCGAAAAGCTTCAAGAGTACAAAACCAGGTATATCGTCAGCTAATTCTGAGCAACCTTGACGTCATAGTCCACCAATCTCCTTTCCAATGCAGCCCTTGTAAGTTCTACACGAACTGGTTGCCAAACTTCATGCAGCATTGGTCTTCGGAAGAACATAGCCTGATAACATCATCCATGGATGGTCGACATTGGTGCTCCTTTTGTAAATTCGAATGTGAAACGTCAATGGATATGCTGCTACATCTATCTAGCGCTGATCATAGTGAAGTTGTAGCGGTTATCAACAGATCCATGCCAATAATTATTAGAAAGAAAAGTATTCTTAAATGCGAGACCTGTTACAGAGAGTTTCGCTACAACGCTGAGATTAGGCGGCACTGTCAATTGACAGGGCATCAATTGACGTATACAGCTACAGATGAATATCAAGAGCTACACAATTGCCAGCAATGTGCAGTGAAGTTTAAATCTTCTCTAACTCTGGCTGCTCACTTAAAGTCCGTTCATAAGCAGAAAACGCACCTGTGCTTGGTATGTTCTCGAACCTTCTGTTCAGCAGATGAAGCTAAGCAACACAGAAACACTTCGGAGCATAGACTGAGAAGGAGGGCTAATATGAAAGCACGTGGCTTGCCTGTGAAAGAAGTGAGTAAGAAATGCCCGTATTGCATTGAGAAGAAAGTTGTTTTGTCTAATGTTTTAGAGCTGAAAGACCATATTAGAAGGATGCATCCTAATAACAAAAAGAAGTAAGTAATTTTAAAGGTTCTACTTTTTTACTCATGCGACCTATTTGGCAATCTGGGTTTCGTGTATGGAACTGGCACTGACACTGCCAGACACAAAATCAACTAAGCCGGTTGTTAATAAATGTCGATAAAACTTTACCTAAAATAAATAAGGTATTGGAGAAAAATCCAATCCTTGCTACTGCTGGTTTGAATTGTCAGACCATAGATAAGTTAACTTCATCGTCAAGTCTTCTTTTTAATCGTATTCTTCATCACTGAAGGTTAAAGGAAAGAAAATCGAAATAAGGATAGTTTCCTTGAAAAAAAATCCTCCTCCTCCGGCCTCCTTCAGGCCGTTAATACGGAAAAAATAGTGATTTAAATATTTTTTTATGTACATTCACGTCATTCACCTAACCATTATTTTCCAGATGTCCAAAATGCGGCATGTCCTTCATACTCCCCCAGGAAGTGACCCGCCACATCCGCTCCAACGCCTGCCAGTTCCGTAACTGGCTACCCCCCACTTCTAACCACCAGCTTTGGAACTGTAGCCAATGTCTGTTCACCACGGACTCCCAAGCTGAATGCTTCTTCCATGAGGTCTTACATACGGTTCCAGTCAAGGAAGTTCAAACAATCGCTGACCAGGAGAAAATTATCCTAAAATACAGGTGTTTTTTTTTGTAAAACTAGCTGTGGAACTGCTTTTTCACTGCCAGGTGGAATGCTTTTTTTGAGGTTTTTTGAGGCTTTTTGAGGTTTTACTCATAGTTCTAGTTAACGAAATACAGAGAATTGATAATCAAGAGAAGATTAACTGTACAATTATGTCTTTTTTTAATTAAGAAAGAGTTACTATTATAAACGGACGAAAGGAAGGGAGCTTGCAACTTAAGCGATTTACCGATAAATAGGTTGCGTATTTCACGAGTTACTGTACTCGAGAACGTACCGTACCGTACGTACGTATCAACCTATTGTTTCTTTTCAGTTGCCCATTATGCCCCAAAAACTTCAGCAAATCCTCCCTCCGCCACCACCTCCGTCAGCACACTTGCGAACGCCCCTTCATCTGCAAGGCCTGCGGCGCCAACTTCACGAGGAAATCCAGCCTTGTCAACCATGTCCAGAAAGAGCATGACACGCAGAAAGTGGTGAAAGAAGAGATGCAATGCGGGAGGTGTAAGAAGAAGTTTCCAAGCGAGTAAGTAATAAGTATTAGACCTTACCTTTTTTGAAGACCTTAGCGAATCGAGCGCTAGAAATGGCTTTGGACAGAGAAGCATTTATTTATTATTTTAAAACAATTTAAACATTCCACTCACTTGCACGCGAACTCATTTCGAATTCGAACCTAGAAATGAGTCCTCGCGGACGTTCACTACGAAACAGGTCAAAACCTGCACAATGCGCACCTGAAAAACCGAAATGTAGTTCCGCCGGCCGAATACGGGTCACTCTCCCATGCTAAATTAATACGGAAACGCCTATGTCTTAATAGTACATTACCGTAGACTGGGGTGACTTTGGAAAATTTGAGGTTACTTTGATAAATTTAAAACGGTCATAGAATTACCATTATTCATTATTTACTGAAAATGGTTCTGTAACTAGTTAGATTACTATATAATATATTAATATTCACCTACTGTAAAAAAATCTCGCAGAAATATATATTATGGCTTAAAAACTAGAATTTTAAAGTCGCCCCTGAATTTGAAAGGCACCCCGGTCAATGGTACGATAAAAGTGCGAAAAGTAGGAAATTCGCAACGAGTGGCAATAAATTGAAACACGACCGAAGGGAGTGTTTTAAATCGACACGAGTTGCGGATTACCTTTTCGCACGTGTATTGTACAACGTTGTACAGTACATATATATGTCCCTTTATATTTTTGACATAAGCACGTATTGCCTTTAATCCCGCCCTAGGGCGGTAAAGTAGTACCATAGGTACTGTAAGTGTTTAAAGTGTTATTTCTTGTATTTGAGTTGATCTGTGGATTTGTTCGGAATTTAAATTCTATAAGTATTCTTACTGGAATTTGTAAGAACACTTCCAAAAATTATCTTGTAATATTTTACACTAATATGGTAATGGTAATTTGATAACTTCGCCGAAACAATATGCAGACTACGTCGACACATCGATAGCGACATCTAATCTACGCGCAGAGCCATCTATCGGAGATGTTATAACTAAAGATCGGGCTTACAACTATAGTTCGTTTTTTTAGGATTAGAAATAAGGTAAACAATCTTGATGTGTCTTTTAATTGAAAAACACATTTTAAAAATAAGTTACGGCAAATATGTAACAAATATGAATCTAATACGATCATTTATATTCTTCTGCTTTCATAAGTAATAGTTACTGATTTTTAAAAAGCGTTTTTCAATTAAAAGACATGTCAAGATCGTTTACCTTCTTTCAAGTTCTTTCTAATGCTAAAAAAAACGAACTATAGGATTGCCAATTAGGAAATGTATGTATGTATGTTGGCTTTTTTTGGGTCAATATTTTTTTTATGTTTATTCCTTAAGTATATTTCGACATGTAAACCATATAATGTAGTTATATAACTGGCGCGTTCATTTATCAAGGTGCCGTAGGATCTATGAAAATGTTAAAATGAAAAAACCTATTTCATATCCATACTTAATATTATTATAAAAGGAAGTCTGTTTGTCTGTCTGTCTCGTGAAAGGTCTTCACGCGTAAACCGCTGAACCGATTTAGATGAAATTTGGTATAGATATTGTTTGAGTCCCGAGGAAGGATATAGGATAGTTTTTATCCCAGAAATGATCTCTTAAAGGGGTCGAATTTTGTATGGGAACTTAACAACAACTGCATTACAAACTTTGTCGATAGGAACTGTCCCGCCCGCGCGGTGTAGCACCGGCGCTGGTGCACGATTTAGTTGAAATTTGGTATAGAGATATAATAGTTTGATTCCCGGGGAAGGACAAAGGGTAGATTTCATTCAAGAAATCACCCTTTAAGGGGGTGAAAGGGGAGGTCATGTTTGTATGGGGAATGAAAAAAACACAGATTGAATAAAATAATAGCTACTTACCTAAATTACTAATTCTACGCTGACAAAGTCGCGGGCAAAAGGTAGTTTAATTATAGGCCAATCAAATTAGATCCAAAAAAACGTTATGAGGAATCAATTCCCAGCAAGCTAGAAATCATTTTAATACCTTCATTAGGTCCTAAATTCGTATAATCCGAGTTTGCTCCATCCCAGGAGGTGTGGATAAATTTTAGGCGCCTTGGGAGATACATTGTCATAGTGACATTAAGTCCGCCTTGATGCATCAATGTCATAGTGAAAACTTGTCAAAAACCGGGCAAGTGCGAGTCGGACTCGCGCACGAAGGGTTCCGTACCATAATGCAAAAAAAAAAAACGAAAAAAAAGCAACAAAAAAACGGTCACCCATCCAAGTACTGACCACTCCCGACGTTGCTTAACTTTGGTCAAAAATCACGTTTGTTGTATGGGAGCCCCATTTAAATCTTTATTTTATTCTGTTTTTAGTATTTGTTGTTATAGCGGCAACAGAAATACATCATCTGTGAAAATTTCAACTGTCTAGCTATCACGGTTCGTGAGATACAGCCTGGTGACAGACAGACGGACGGACGGACGGACGGACAGACGGACAGACGGACAGACGGACAGACGGACGGACGGACGGACAGCGGAGTCTTAGTAATAGGGTCCCGTTTTACCCTTTGGGTACGGAACCCTAAAAATGCCTAATAGTATGTACAAGTTACTCTATGGTTTACTACGTGCACTAGTGCTCCACTCTGGCGGCAGAACATTGCAGTAATACTCCCCATTCCGATCAAAACTATGCATAATTATTTTCTATTAATTCTATAATATAATTTACACCAACAAATTCCATTTCCCAGTTTAGAAACCTTAATATTTTCGTCATACACGTGTTAAACTCACAAATCGCGTTGTCATGAACAAAGTAAAGGAAATAAATGATACACGCCACCGATTTGCAATACCGACATATTTACAAAAAAAGTCCTATGCACCCTTCATTGATCAAACCAAAATCAACCATAATAGCTAAGAAATGAAGTTGAAAATGGGTTGGATATTGTATGGCGGTTGGTTGTTTTGAAATCGGTATGTGCGCAGGATGCACCGTGTCACACGTCACACAACTCCTTCACACATATCGGGAAACATTCATAATTTGATGGTTGATCATTCTTGGGTATACGGGAGATGGATACAGTAGGTCGGTTTGTAAGGAAAATGAAACTGTGGGTTTTCCCAATTTTTCTTTAAGTACACGTATCGGGACACATTCAATGGTTGATCATTCTGGTGGCTATGGGAGATGAGTGCGTCGTGAGTAGGTCGACTTTAAAGTGAAATTGTGGAAACTATGAGCGATTATTTTTAGACTTTTTCTACACATACCTAATGGGAAATCCTTTATAACTTGATGGTTGACCATAATGACCATTCTTGTGTACTGTAAGATTGGTATGGAAAGTCAATCTGAAAGAATTTGTGAGAGATTAGGGCTTTTGATAGTCGCACCGGATAGGTTTCACGTGTAAGGTGGTGGTACTGGTGCTCAACGCGGTCCCAGTACATGTCATCTTGAAACTTAAGTCATTGTCAATAGAGGTGACAGCAGGGTGTCATCTATTGGGCATTAGGATGTCGAGCACTATTACCACCACCTTATAATATGTAGGTTCTTTTTGTATGCGATGTAGGAGGCAAACTATAACAGACGAGTCGCCTGATGGTAAGCAATTAGCGTCGCCTATCGACAATAGCAACACCAGTAATTCCGCCATTCCACAATTTAGCAGTGCAAAAGAGGAAGTTTCTGGAGAAACGCACAGTTGAGGACTGCTATAGGTACTATAACCGTCTAATCAGTGGCGGATTTGCAGTCTTTGCCGCCCTAGGCCCCAGGCCCTGTAGCCGCCCCCCTTTCTCAGCATCAGCACCCATCATATGTGGTATTATCTATGAAAAGGGACCTTATTGTCGATGGCGCTTACGACACTAACATCGATGAGCACTAAACGTAGTAGTTTAAAATTGGTGATTCTGGCCCATTTTAGTTATTTTGATTTCCAATTTAGCAATTAAGTTTCTTTGATTACCACCACCATATTTACAGACTTTTACAAGGATTTCATGCATTATTTTCTAGTATATATAACTTCAGTCCTTGAACTACGTTATTGCTTGTCAGAAACACGACGGCTCATTATTTTCTCGATAGAATCTTAAGTTGAAAACATGCCTAACACTGTCTTTATTTCCTTATGTTAGAAGTACTAGGACGAAAATGTATATGAAACTTACTTCTTTAAGTAAATCTTCATTATTGCTTGTCCTTTTATCGATAGTATCGATACGTTAATTTTTTCATTCATCATTTGATGAATTCAACATTTTGCCTACTAAATTACACCCTACGCGGCAATACCTTGCGCCTATTCCTCACGCCAGTACGCCCGTGACCACTGTCAGCGTCGGACCTGTGCTAGTTTAGCGGACGTTTCATAAAATGGGTAATCACAGTATAAATATGCAAATATGTTATACACACAATGTTTTTCAACATACTTACGAAGAAAAGCAAAATAATTCTTAAATACGGTGACATTTCAGACATTCGTCCGTCATATTGTCATTTTATAACAAGTTGGGCAGCAAAGGCACACACCCATCTAACCAATCCGGAATTCAGTCACGAATGATAAATTGTGTAAACATATTTTAAAAGGCTATAAAATTAATCAAATTGAATAATTTAGACTGGTCACATTTTTGTAAAAATCGATTTCTACTGGCAAAACATATTACTTTTTGGCAACCGGGTTTTTTAACCTAATTAGACCCCGCTGAATCCGAATTTGCCGGTTGCTTGATCGAATTCTTGACTGGAAGTGAGATATGTGATATTAAAGGTCCCTTTTTTTAGTTTTTCGTAAATAACTCGTAAACGGTGGCCAATATAAAAAAAATGAACTAATAATCTACACAAAATTTTCAATAAAAAAGATTCAGTACATTTTTAGCAGGGATCAATATTTAAAAAGATAATAAAGAGGGAAAGTTAATTATAATAAATTCTAAGGTTCCTTGTTTTTATTTTTTTGTTAATAATTTGAAAAGTATGACTCATAGCAAAAACAAATCTTACACATAAATCATCATCATCATCATCATCTCAGCCATAAGACGTCCACTGCTGAACATAGGCCTCCCCCTTGGACCTCCATATGTGCCGGTTGGAAGCGACCCGCATCCAGCGTCTTCCGGCGACCTTAAGAAGATCGTCTGTCCATCTTGTGGGTGGACGTCCTACGCTGCGCTTGCTAGTCCGTGGTCTCTACTCGAGCACATTTCGACCCCATCGGCCATCTTCTCTGCGTGCAATGTGGCCTGCCCATTGCCACTTCAGCTTGCTAATCCGGTGGGCTATGTCGGTGACTTTAGTTCGTCTACGGATCTCCTCATTTCTGATTCGATCACGTAGAGAAACTCCGAGCATAGCCCTCTCCATAGCTCGTTGAGCGACTTTGAGTTTTGAGATGAGGCCGATAGTGAAAGACCACGTTTCGGAGCCGTAAGTCATCACTGGTAGCACACATTGAGTAAAGACTTTCGTCTTGAGGCACTGAGGTATGTCGGACGAAAAGACATTACGTAGTTTCCCGAACGCTGCCCAACCGAGTTGGATTCGGCGGTTGACCTCTTTCTCGAAGTTGGACGTACCTAATTGGACTACTTGTCCTAGGTAGATGTACGAGTCAACAACTTCGAGTACCGAGTTCCCAACAGAGACTGGGATGGGCACAACATTGGCATTTGACATAAGTTTCGTCTTGTCCATGTTCATTTTCAAGCCCACCCGTTGTGAAACTCGGTTGAGGTCATCGAGCATCATGCTGAGTTCCTCCATCGACTTTGCCATGACTACGATATCGTCGGCAAACCGAAGGTGAGTGATGTATTCGCCGTTGATGTTGATGCCAAGTAGACATGCGCGAAACAGTGCTTCAAAAAGAAATGCTATATCACATCACTTTTTCGAACACGTAATATTACACTGAGATATCACATCACTCATCACTCGAAACATGACCCGAACGTGAAACAGCGCGCGGGCGCGCGCGAGATGGCCACATTACAGCTATCTCCTACATTACGCAGCGCATCTACAGCACTCTAGTGATTCTAGGGCGTCTCGTATCCGTATCGGCGATCGATCTATTAATTACGTGTTGCGTTTTGTCACCGCTATGTGAATGATTGTTTGTTAATTCTTAAAAATCATAAATAATGTAATTACTAATTATGTATGTAAGATTCGGAGCAAAAAGAATAGATAGTATAGAGGGGTCCTGTCTAGGGCTTGCAAATATTCGAAACTTTCAGGTATTCGAATAATTATTCGAATATTTTAAAAAAATAAGAAAAGGAACGAAAAATCGGTTTATTATCGTTTTATTCAAAAGCTTTTTTCACATATTGCTAAAATTAATGATATTTTGCAGAAATCCACTTATTGACTAGATTTTATCATCCTACTCTGAAATACCCACGTTTATAAAAGCAAGTAAGTACCTAAAACGCAAAAATTAGACATTTTCAATATTTCTTGATAAAACTTTTTATTATAAATGCGTCGTTGCGTGAATTAATATAACTTTAACCATCCAAACACGTATGTAAGAGAGAAAACATTTTAGGAGGTAATCACTAATCATTTTCTGATTTAAATTAACTTCTTGTCGTTAAGAAGCCTGTAAAATGGCCTTTAATTCCATTGTATTTTGAATCTTTATTGACTTTATTAGTCTTGGCAAGTTTAGTTTTGATTCCTAATGGTCGGCTGTTATATAATAAGTTATATAATTGGTATTGGAATATTTAAGGGAAAAAGTTGGCTGACTACGGGGTGGATTATTCGTTAGCTAAAGGTGCATAGTTCGGTAGGTTTGGTATGATCAAATTTGTGAATTGCGATAAAGGGCAAGGTTTAGACTTCGAATATTCGCTTAAGGTACGCTTTTACTCAATAAAGAAAATGACCCTTTATCTTAAAACTTACGTAAAGTTACTTGTACCTAGAAAAAGCATTAGCCGCACCGTAATAAAACATACTTTTTGATTTCGTTTCCTTTGAAATTGAGTTAGGTTCTTAGGTTTAACTGTATTCATGAAGCCTATTGAGAGGAATACAGTAAAAACATTATTTCCTTCGCATTTGGGTACCTTTGGGTACATACGGTTCCTCATTCACTGTTAATACCCGGCAAAATACACAGAAACTGTAACTATAACGGATGAAAATAGATTTTACCTAGTAATAAAAAATATTCGAATATTCGAAACCTGAGCGGCCGAATATTCGAATATCAAAACAGGTCGAATATTCGACATATTCGAATATTCGAATTGCAAGCCCTAGTCCTGTCATTGTAAATTTTGTAGTCACTGTAAATTTACTGCCATCTATCGACACACGGCTAAAACTCAAAATTAAAACGTATAAAGTTATCAAAAAATGTATATATATGGATAAATGATTTTATTATTTTTATATCATTTTGATCCATGTTCATTCACTGATATCTATGTGTTAAAATTGTTAAATATGAAACGGTGTCGTCACGCCATCTAGCTGAGGATAGGCTAAAGGTGTGTGCGGCATCTATTCGAGAATGACTTTTACTTGAATTCCGAGGCACGTTTTTTCCTTAGACTTTATTCGTCTTATACGAAGTTACATATGTCTTTGATTCGGAGGTAGATATCTAGATATACCTGCATTCAAATTGATTTCCCTTCATACTTTACCAAAACAAAATGGAATTCCAGGCTTAGGACTGCCAAACTTCGATAATTATTTAAGAAATATGAATTAAAAGTAGAATAAAATATACGTCTATTATATACGTAAACTAAATGCGAAGTTTGGTGTATTTAGAAATCAACTTCATTTATATAATACATTATTTACAATATTTACATGTTTCTTTTTCTACAATTTACATTATATGTACACTATATACCTACACAAATCGAATATCTACAGTCAGTCTCAATCACAATTAAATTACGGGATAAATAAGTAATAACTCGTACTTCGTTTACCGCGAACCGCGAAAGTCAACCAAACATTTCACAACAATAATAAAGAACGGTTTTGTTTTCGTCAAATTCAAAATCTCAAATAAATTACTCGATTTAGCCACGTCCTTCTCGTACTATAAGAAAACATTTTAAGCTCTACGTGGACGCATTAGAGTTTTAAATCTATTGCAGATGCAGCAAATCTTATTCGTAAGAATATTAGTGAAATTTGCGACAACTTAAACGCACCGCGACGATCGGCCGAGCGGACCGATCCGAATTATTCCGAAGATAGCCGAAAGCATCGCAGAGCGAGAGCGAGCGAGCACTGAGTGCGAGTGCGAGCGAGATAACAAAGCAATGAAGGCATGGCGAACAAACATGACACTATCACAAGTGGCATTACACATTACGCGCTCTGTGAGTAGACTTGAACTGACTATTCATATCGGCGCGTCAATCTGTGTGGAATTGAATCTATTTCGCGCGCTTCGGCCGGGCCGGTCGTTGGCGCTCGCGCGGCTCGCGTGATGCGTGATGTTTGAAGTACTGGTTGATTTCGCGAAGTGATACGTGATGCCATAGTACGCGTTCGAGAGATATCTCATTTGTGATATTACGAGCATTACTTACACATGTCTAATGCCAAGTCCTTCCCATTCCAGGAGCTTGAAGGCGTCTTCCATTACGGCAGTAAACAGTTTCGGAGAGATAACGTCTCCATGGAATCGCCCTCGTGCTCTGCTCCTGTACTCGGACCGACATGGTGGCGTTATTATACAAACACTTCAACACTTCGATGTACCGATAGTCAATATGGCATCGCTGAAGAGACTCAAGCACCGCCCATGTTTCCACCGAATCGAAGGCTTTCTCATAGTCCACAAACGCTAAGCATAATGGCAAGTTATACTCTTAGGTCTTCTGTATAACTTGCCGCAACGTATGGATGTGGTCTATGGTACTATAGCCTTTTCGGAAACCGGCTTGTTCGGGAGGCTGGAAGTCATCAAGTCTGTGTTCGAGACGGTTCGTGATGACCCTTGAAAACAGCTTATAGACATGGCTCAGAAGCGTGATGGGTCTGTAGTTCTTCAATAGGTTGTTATCACCTTTTTTGAAGAACAGCACCACCTCGCCTCTATTCCATGTTTCAGGCGTTATGCCCTCGGACAAGGCGGAATTAAAGAGCTTCTGGAGGACTTTAAGTACCGGTGTTCCACCCGCTCTCAGAAGCTCTGAAGTGATTTCGTCTTTGCCCGGCGCCTTGTTGTTCTTAAGCTGCTTCAGGGCCATCCTAATCTCGTACAGACTGATGTCCGAGATATCTTCGGTATAATGTCGGGACAGCTTGGCTCTTGGATCTCCTACCAAGCTGTCAACGGGCTTTGCGATCGAAGTGTATAACTGTCCATAGAACCTCTCGATCTCACCTAAAACCTCCGCTTTGCTCGACGCTATGCTGCCATCTTCCCGTTTCAGCTTTGTCAGCTGGCTTTGCCCAATAGACCCTTGCTTTGCTTGCGTTGCTTTGTCCTTTGCGAACACTTTGGAGCCTTGGTTTCGCTCAATAGTCTCTTTAATACGGTTAGTATTAAAGAGACGCAGATCATGTCGCAAGGACTTAGATATACGTCTATTGAGCTGCCTATATGACTCCGCGTCATCGGGAGACTGCAACTGTAGCGAGCGTCGTTCAGCCATGAGGTTTAAGGTTTGCTCGGTCAATTTCTGAGGTCTATCTTTACGGCGGGGTCTAAAAAACTTAGACCCTACTGTGTGGACAGTTTCCACTAGCCCGTCGTTGATTTCGTCCACTGAAGCCAAGTTCTCTAGGCAAGCAAAGCGGTTAGAGAGCTCGAGTTGAAAGCTTTCGGGGTTTTGAATATGGGCTCGAGTAGGTCGGAGCGTAGACTTCATCAGGCTGGACCTTTCAAGTTTAATATTGATATTCAGTGTGCCTCTTACGATTCGGTGATCACTACCGGTCTTTACCCTGTTGATCACACATAAATAATAAACATAAAATTTCCTACAAGAAACATGTAGAACACTTTTCGCTAGGATCAATATTTAAAAAGACAAAGCAGCCGGTAAGTTAATTACAATCAATTTTAAAGTCCCTTTTTAGTTTTTTGTAAATAACTCGTAAACGGTGTCCCATAGCAAAATAGGTTTTATGAATAAATAATCTTCATAAAATTTCCTGCAAAAAACATCTGAACACTTTTCTCTAGGATCAATATTTAAAACGATATTAAAGGAAGAAAGTTCATTACAATCAATTCACATGTCACTTTTTTTAGTTTTTAGGGACCTCAAAAGGAAAAAACGGAACCCTTATAGGATCACTCGTGCGACTGTCTGTCTGTCTGTCCGTCTGTCACAGCCCATTTTCTTCAAAAGTACTGGACCAATTAAGTTGAAATTTGGTACACACATGTAAATTCGTGACCCAAAGACGGACATCTTACGTAAACAAATGAATTTTAAACATGGAGGCCACTTTTTAGCCAAGGGGGGTTAGTTAACATTAAGAACCTATTTTGCTATGGGCCACCGTTTACGAGTCATTTACGAAAAACTTAAAATAAGGACCTGGAAATTGATTATAATTAACTTATCCCCTTAAATACCTCATTAAATATTGATCGTAGCGAAAAAGTGTACAAAACCTTTTTTGTGAACAATTTTATGTTCAATATTTATGTATAATATTTTTTGCAACTGCCCCCGTTGCAACCGTTTACGAGTTATTTACGAAAAAAAAGCGACCTGTGAACTGATTGTGATTAACTTTCTTCCTTTAATATCGTTTTAAATATTGATCCTAGAGAAAAGTGTTCAGATGTTTTTTGCAGAAAATTTTATGGAGATTATTTATTCATAAAAACCTATTGTGCTATGGGACACCGTTTACGAGTTATTTACAAAAAACTAAAAAGGGACTTTAAAATTGATTATAATTGACTTACCGGATGCTTTGTCTTTTTAAATATTGATCCTAGCGAAAAGTGTTCTACAAGTTTCTTGTAGGAAATTTTATGTTTATTATTTGCGTAAAATTTGTTTTTGCTATGAGTCATACTTTTCAAATTATTAACGAAAAAATAAAAACAAGGAACCTTAGAATTTATTATAATTAACTTTCCCTCTTTATTATCTTTTTAAATATTGATCCCTGCTAAAAATGTACTAAATCTTTTTTTATTGAAAATGTTGTGTCGATTATTAACGTTTAACAATTTTTTTTATATTGGCCACCGTTTACGAGTTATTTACGAAAAACTAAAAAAAGAGACCTTCAAAAAGTGATTATAATTAACTTTCCCGCCTTAATATCTCTTTGAATATTGATCCTAGCGAAAAATTGTACGGAATCTTTCTTGTAGGCAATTTTATGCAGATTACTTATGTTTAAGAAAATTTTTGCTATGCGCCACCGTTTAAGAGTTATTTACGAAAAACTAAAAAAAAGGGACCTTTAATATCAACTATCTCACTTCCAGTCAAGAATTCGATCAATCAACCGGCAATTTCGGATTCAGCGGGGTCTAATTAGGTTAAAAAACCCGGTTGCCAAAAAATAATATGTTTTGCCAGTCGAAATCGATTTTTACAAAAACATGATCAGTCAAGTATACACTCATATTGTATACATATAATTAATAATTATTTAGGTACACTCACCGACCTCACCGTCTTACCTACCATTTTTAGGGTTCCCTACCCAAAGGGTAAAACGGAACCCTATTAGTAAGACTCCGCTGTCCGTCCGTTCGTCCGTCCGTCTGTCAGCAGGCTGTATCTCACGAACCGTGATAGCTAGACAGTTGAAATTTTCACAGATGATGTATTTCTGTTGCCGCTATAACAACAAATACTAAAAAGTACGGAACCCTCGGTGGGCTCAGTGGGCGAGTCCGACTCGCGCTTGTCCGGTTTTTAATTTCATTAAGTACTCATCAAAATTCGAATTTACTAATAAATCTTTTTCAATATTAATTGCCGAACTAAAAATCCCGGAACTGACGATTCAGAATACCGATGTCGTCAGAATAAGGACGTAGACGTGCTGCGCGGGAATGGTGCGGTGCGCCGCGCGGGGCGCCCGCCTGCCCGTTCTACCACTCGTCTGCTTCACCCCCTTGAAAACGTAAAACTCGAGTATAAGAGCGCCTTAAATATTCTATACACTTTTTCGCTAGGATCAATCTTCTTCTCCTTCAACCTAGCGTTTTAGCTAAGCGTCCGGTCTTCAGCATCCTCTGGTGTGAGTAGATTTTAAGTAGATTACTTATGTATCAGAACATTTTTTGGTACAGGCCACCGTTTACGAGTTATTTACAAAAAATATTAACAATTGATCATATTTAACTTTTTACCTTAAATATTTTTTTAAATACTGATCCTAGCGAAAAAGTGTATAGCATATTTAATGTAGACAATTTTACGCAGATTACTTATGTATCAGAACATTTTTGCTACAGGTCACCGTTTACGAGTTATTTATAAAAAACTACAAAGGGACCTTTAAACCCGATGACTGATAAGTTCATCAGCGTCACATAACATAAATTGACCTCCGCATTGGATAGACAGCAACATTGAATGTTCCAGTAATCAAAGAAACTTAATTGCTAAATTGGAAATCAAAATAACTAAAATGGGCCAGAATCCCCAATTTTAAACTACTACGTTTTGTGCTCATCGATGTTAGTGTCGTAAGCGCCATCGACAATAAGGTCCCTTTTCATAGATAATACCACATATTGACTACATTTAGGTCAGGCAACAAAAAGGTATAGAGGGAAATGCTTGGGACGCATTTTTAACTTAGTAACTTTGTTTGGACTCGTAGGCCCTTGAGCGGGCGGGAGTAGGGGGTTTGAAGGTCCCATTTTTCGGTTTTTCGCTTATAATATCTCAGAAACTATGCGTCCTTGTGACATGATCATTATGCAAAATTAAAGCTGATTAAATTTGCTACAAGTTTGATACAGTCGAGTTTTTCGACCGGTAAGTACCTAGCTTGTTTAGTTTTTGAGATATCCGCTCTTGAACGTCTGTAATTTTGCATTACATTTCCTACAATTATTATTATTGTGTTCACGGTGCTCACGAGGAAAGGAACCCGAAAGATTTTAACAGTTTATTGGGTAGTTTTATTTATTACTAATCATATTTAAAGAGTAAAATGTCCTTTCAACTTTGACGTATGACTCCACACTTCGCGCCAAGATGGCTGAAAAGCGTTAGCTGATCGAGTTAAACTGTCATTTATCTACAGGGCCCTCGACACTCGTGCGCGAATCGCGGAGCGAAGCCGCGAACGCGAGTGTTGCGTCGATTTCGCAGATTGTTCACGCCTTCGCGCGTTCGCGCGAACTAGCAAGACTTCACGTTACACACTATTCTGACTTGCTCCGTTGACGCGGGCCGAAAAACCGACTAAAAACGGGGAACAAGACGCGAAGGCGTAAACAATCTTCGCGCCGCGATTCGCGCACAAGTGTGGAGAGCCCTGTAGATAAATGACAGTTAAACTCGATCAGCTGATGCTTTTCAGCCATCTTGGCGCGACCGAAACTGCGAAATCACAAAGATATCGAAAAACTTGACTGAGTAAAACTTGGAGCAAAAATCAGCTTTGATTTTGGATAATGATCATGCCGTTAGAACGCATAGTTTCCGAGATATAAGTGCAAAATCGAAAAATGGGAC